>NC_069500.1:240345192-240645192 GCF_027579735.1 Bombina bombina | reverse complement strand
AGAATTCTAAGGAAAAGTCGTTGCATTCTTTGGATGTAGTTAGAGCTTTGAAATATTATGTTGAAGCTACTAAGGATTTCCGAAAGACTTCTAGTCTATTTGTTATCTTTTCCGGTTCTAGGAAAGGTCAGAAGGCTTCTGCCATTTATTTGGTATCTTGGTTAAAATCTTTGATTCATCATGCTTATGTCGAGTCAGGTAAAACTCCGCCTCAAAGGATTACAGCTCATTCTACTAGGTCAGTTTCTACTTCCTGGGCGTTTAGGAATGAAGCTTCAGTTGATCAGATTTACAAAGCAGCCACTTGGTCTTCTTTGCATACTTTTACTAAATTCTACCATTTTGATGTGTTTTTCTTCTTCTGAAGCAGTTTTTGGTAGAAAAGTACTTCAGGCAGCTGTTTCAGTTTGATTCTTCTGCTTATAATTTCAGTTTTTTTCATTATAATATTTAAACTTTGTTTTGGGTGTGGATTTTTTTCAGCGGAATTGGCTGTCTTTATTTTATCCCTCCCTCTCTAGTGACTCTTGCGTGGAAGATCCACATCTTGGGTAGTCATTATCCCATACGTCACTAGCTCATGGACTCTTGCTAATTACATGAAAGAAAACATAATTTATGTAAGAACTTAACTGATAAATTAATTTCTTTCATATTAGCAAGAGTCCATGAGGCCCACCCTTTTTTGTGGTGGTTATGATTTTTTTTTTTTTTTGTATAAAGCACAATTATTCCAATTCCTTATTTTTTATGCTTTCACACTTTTTTCTTATCACCCCACTTCTTGGCTATACGTTAAACTGATTTGTGGGTGTGGTGAGGGGTGTATTTATAGGCATTTTGAGGTTTGGGAAACTTTGCCCCTCCTGGTAGGAATGTATATCCCATACGTCACTAGCTCATGGACTCTTGCTAATATGAAAGAAATGAATTTATCAGGTAAGTTCTTACATAAATTATGTTTTTCTATACACACATGCTTCCTTATCTTTTTGTCTATACACAAAGGCTGATACTTGAGGCCTTAAGCTAAAAGCATTGTCACAATAGCAATAGCAATATGTTATAAAGAGATCCATATCGTGATCGAAATTGCTGGTGAAATGTTGTAAAGGAATGAAGTGTTTGAAGGCAGTCTTGCCAAGAGGCATTTTACTATAGCGAAGGCGTAATGTAAAGAATCCCTTTAGACAGTATTGAATGACAATCAAATTTACATGTGGCAGCCAACCTCTTTTGTTACAATACAATAATGAACCTAGTACATAAATAATAAACCTTTATACTGTAAGCTGGGACATTGTGGCTATATTTTACATATGTATATACCATGTTATAAAATATCAATTGTACTATAAAATACTCTATTATGTATTTAAAGTAAGTTTGTTTTATAAAAACGTGTTTTTAACTTTTGGCATATTCTTTTCTTTTTAGGAACAAGATTTTGTGTACATGATATTAACCCTTTAATGACCACAGCACTTTTCCATTTTCTGTCCGTTTGGCTATTTTTACATTTTTGCGGTGTTTGTGTTTAGCTGTAATTTTCCTCTTACTCATTTACTGTACCCACACATATTATATACCGTTTTTCTCGCCATTAAATGAACTTTCTAAAGATACCTTTATTTTCGTCATATCTTATGATTTACTATAACATTTTTTATAAAATATGAGGAAAAAATGGAAAAAAACACACTTTTTTAACTTTGACCCGCAAAATCTGTTACACATCTACAGCCACCAAAAAAAACCATGCTTAATAGTTTCTAAATTTTGTCCTGAGTTTAGAAATACCCAATGTTTACATGTTCTATGCTTTTTTTGCAAGTTATAGGGCCATAAATACAAGTAGCACTTTGCTATTTCCAAACCACTTTTTTTCAAAATTACCGCTAGTTACATTGGAACACTAATATCTTTCAGGAATCCCTGAATATCCATTGACATGTATATATTTTTTTTTAGAAGACATCCCAAAGTATTGATCTAGGCCAATTTTGGTATATTTCATGCCACCATTTCACCGCCAAATGCGATCAAATACAAAAAAATCGTTCACTTTTTCACAAATGTTTTCACAAACTTTCGGTTTCTCACTGAAATTATTAACAAACAGCTTGTGCAATTATGGCATAAATGGTTGTAAATTCTTCTCTGGGATCCCCTTTGTTCAGAAATAGCAGACATATATGGCTTTGGCGTTGCTTTTTGGTAATTAGAAGGCCGCTAAATGCTGCTGCGCATCACACGTGTATTATGGCTAGCAGTGAAGGGGTTAATTAGGTAGTTTGTAGGGAGCTTGCAAGGTTAATTTTAGCTTTAGTGTAGAGATCAGCCTCCCACCTGACACATCAGACCCCCTGATCCCTCCCAAACAGCTCCCTTCCCTCCCCCACCCCGCAATTGTCCCCGCCATCTTAAGTACTGGCAGAAAGTCTGCCAGTACTAAAATAAGTTTTTTTTAAAAATTTTGTAATTTTTTTAGCATATTTACATATGCTGCGGTGTATCATCCCCCCTTAGCCCCAGCCTCCCTGATCCCCCCCCCCCCCAAAACAGCTCTCTAACCCTCCCCATCTGCCTTATTGGGGGCCATCTTGGGTACTGGCAGCTGTCTGCCAGTACCCAGTTTGCAAAAAAAAGGCTTTTTTTGTTTGTTTGTTTGTTTTTCTGTAGTGTAGCTCCCCCCCCCCCCAACAGACAAACACCCACCACCTCACTGATCGTTTTTTTTTTTTTTTTAACATATTCCCTTTTTTAAACATTTTTTATTACAGCTTTTTCTGTAGTGTAGCGGTTCCCACCCGCTCCCTCCCCGTGCACGCGCCCGCCCAGTGCACGCGCGCGCGTCCGTGCGCGCCCACGATCCCGCCCCCCTCCACATGACCAGGGCCTTCGATGGCCGCCACCCATCTCCCAAGTCTGCTCCCACCCACCAACGAGGAAAGCCACCGATCTCCGGTGCAGAGAGGGCCACAGAGTGGCTCTCTCTGCATCGGATGGCTACCAAAGGTTATTGCAGGATGCCTCCATATCGAGGCATCACTGCAATAACCGGAAAGCAGCTGGAAGCGAGCAGGATCGCTTCCAGCTGCTTTCCACACCGAGGACATGCAGGGTACGTCCTCAGGTCGTTACCCTGCACGTCCTCGGTCGTTAAGGGGTTAATATCCCATAGAAGACAGTAGCCATGGCTTTTTTCTTTTACAATAGTGCATCTTTTTATAATTTTCACTATGTAAAATGTGTTTTTTACATTGCATTTTTTATAGCTGCTGCAAGTTTTCATAGTACTGTACTTGTTTAGTTCTAACATCATGACTGCACTGTACCAAAAATACTATATATATATATATATATATATATATTTTTTTTTTTTTTCAAAAGAGCTTTATTAAAGGTTGTAAATTCCTTACAAAATACAGTAAAGCAAATTAAAAAACAGAATATCGTACCAAGTGCGAGGAGACAATAAAAGTTTTCCTCTTTAAAGCAGTAGTTAGTAAGAGTTCGTTGAGTTCTTGAACGAGAAAGCGCAAACCCAGGGATGTACCCAGGTCCAAGGTTTGCAAATATCCAAATTGAAATTGTTCCGAGGTATCTCATAAATACATCATAAAATGGTTATATATCAAGAGGAATGATATGTGACATGTTAACAGGCCATATGTGCATCTATTTGTATTGTGGCAAAACTATTATATATGAAGGCATTAACGGTTTTGACCTCTCCAGTGTCTCGAGTGTTGGCACTGCAGTTATAATAGTGTGGGTATTTCGTGTTTTGTCAGTGCATCGCTAGCGTATCCCTTTTTGGCATTTAAGGTGTGGGATTTATGTATTGAGAGTATGCCCCACCTCAACTCTGCCCTCCTCCCCCTGCTCTGCTGTCTAACCGGCCCGTGTCAGTGTTGTGCTGTTTCCATTTCAACACCATCAATTCATGTGTTTCTACTGTGCCGGCCCTTAGGTGGTGATATCTTTCCATCATCAGTAAGTGATCTACCTGTGCCCTCCACTCTGACACCGCGGGGACCGTGGCAGACTTCCAGTATCTCGGAATCAGTATTTTGGCACTATTGATGAGCAGTAACAGTAATGAACTTGTCACCCTGTCTTGTAGCTTGGGGAGTGCTAAGTAAAAGAGAATTAGCGGGTCATTGGGTAGCTGTTTCCCAGCGACGTCTGTCATTTGTTTTATTATCTCCACCCAGTATGTGTCTAGTCTGTCACACTTCCACCAGATATGTGTGGGGGTCCCTATTTCACCGCACCCTCTCCAACACATTTTACTTGTTGTTTTATAAATTTTGTGAAGTCTGCGGGGGGTAAGATACCATCTTGTTAGAAATTTGTAATTTGATTCCAATATCCTCGTGGATATTGATGAGGTTTTGGTGGCCAGGAAGGCTTTACGCCAGTCTTTAGTGTCGATGTTAATGCCTAGCTCTGTCTCCCATGCTTTAGTGTATGTTGGCAGTTGGTGTTCGTCTTCTACTAGCAATTGTTTGTACAGTATGGATATTGCGTGTCTTGTTGTGTTATTCTGGCAGCATAAGTTCTCGAATGGTGTGAGCTGTCTTGTTAGTTGATTTTTATGTGGGTGGGTGTCTATGAAGTGTCTCAGTTGTGTGTGTGTGAGAACCAGTTCAAGCCTATTTCCGGATGGCTTTCTGCAATGTCCTCTAGGCTTCTTATTTCATTGTTCTGTAATAATGTTGCGATGACCATGTTTTTTACATGGCCGCCGTGCTCAGTGTAAGTTTCTTTTATGTTCCATGGCATTGTTTTATTGTTGCCATTTGGGAGCATCGGGGAGTATATCCCCGATATGTTTGTAGAGGTGGCTATCAACCTATCCCATGTCGTGAAAAATTCAGTCATAATCGGGTAGTTTTGGATCACGTCCGGTCTCTGTTTGTGGGGGGTCCAAGCTGCTGTTCCTGCGTTATTTAGGCCTAGTATGTGTCTGTCCAGCTGTACCCATTGTTTGTGTATATTGTTTGTACACCAGTCCACTAGCCTATGTAAAGTTACTGCTGTCTTGTATATTTGTATGTTTGGGACCCCCAAACCTCCCCTATCTCTAGGTAGGTACATTGTTCGCTTCGCTATTCTTGGCCTAATGCCCTGCCATATGAATTGTTCCATTAGCGTCTGTATCTTGCTTATGAATGAGGTTGGTAAGTGTATGGGTGTTGTCTGGAGTAAATAAAGTATCCTCGGGAGAGCATTCATTTTTATGACATTGATGCGACCTATTTTTCCAGCTAGATAAGTCTGCTGATAGTTCTTCTTCAAATATCTTGTAGTTATCTTGATGTACCGTTTTTGTATCTGCCGCTAAATATATGCCTAGATATTTTAGTTTTTGATCTTGTCTTTTTAAGTGACAGTCAGGCATTAACCGCTCTAATGTAGTCTCATCGTATGTTACGTTCATTATTTCAGACTTAGTAGTATTAACTAAAAAATTTGACACCTTGCCAAATTCCTGAAATGATTCTAGCGCCTTTCGTAGGGATTTTTCTACATTTGTCAGTAGGAGCAGGACATCGTCCGCATATAGTGCTAGCTTGTGTTCCTTGTCACCTACTGTGACCCCTGTTATTTGCGTGTCTTGTCTTATCTTCTGCGCCAATGCCTCTATTGTCAGTGCAAAAAGTAGAGGGGAGAGTGGGCATCCCTGTCTTGTTCCGTTTCCTATTTGTAATCTGTCTGATAAGAGTCCATTTACTTTTACTTTGGCCGTGGGATGTGTATATAATGAAAAAATTTGTGTTAAGAATTTGGTGCCGAATTTCATTTTTTGCAATATTGCTTTTAGGAATTGCCAATTTACCCTATCAAATGCTTTTTCCGCATTTGTAGAGACCATGACCATTGGGATATTATTTGCTTTGGCGTATGAGATAACCTGTAGGGCCTTTATTGTGTTATCACGCGCCTCCCTTCCCGGTACAAACCCCACTTGATCTGTGTTTATCAATTTAGGCAGGTATTTGTTTATTCTAGTGGCTAAAATTTTTGCAAAAATCTTTAAGTCCGAATTTAATAAAGATATTAGGCGAAAGTGCTCTGGCCTATCTGGTTGTTTACCCGGTTTTGGCAATACTGTGATATGTGCCTCTAACATGTTCAATGGAAACCCTGACTCGGATGTTAATGTATTAAATAATTTTGCTAGGGGCGTTGCTAACTGATCTAAGTATTTTTTGTAGTATTTCATACTAAGTCCGTCTGGACCTGGGCTCTTTCCGCTTGGCATTGTCTGTATAGCTGCTTTTATCTCATCTACTGTAATGGGAAGGTCCAGCGTGTCCGCTTCTTCCCTGTCTAAGGTGGGGAGGTCAAGGTCTGTGAGGAAGGTCCCTATCGTGTGAGGTGTAGCCTTATCTTGTATATTGTAAAGCGTTGTGTAATACTGTCGGAACACTTCAGCTATTCTCTTACTGTCTTTACATATTTGTCCTTGCTTGTCTGATATGGAGTGTACATGTGTATTCAGCTGCCTTCTTCTAAGGGCTCTAGCTAGCGATGCTCCCGGTTTGTCTTGCGTCTCAAAGTATTTTTGTTTCAATATTGTCGATTTAATCTGATATTCCTTCGTAAGGTGATTTTTGAGGGATTGTCGAAGTCGTGTTAATGATGCTAATGCAGTAGTATCCTGTGGGCTAGTTTTGTGCCTTTTCTCCCAGTATCCTAATTGGGCCAGTGTGGTGTTCAAGTATTGTCTCTTTGCTCTTTTATCCCTAGCCTTGAGTTCTATTAATTCTCCCCGTATCACACATTTGTGTGCCTCCCATATGCTGTGTGGTGCTATCTCGTCCTTAACATTTTCTTTGAAATAATTGTGTATTGCTGTACCTACCGCCTCTTTAATTAGAGGGTTTTCTAACATGTGTTCTTCTAGTCTCCAAATATATGGTCTATGTGGTATGTCAGGCCATTCAACCCTGCATTGCACAGGCGCATGGTCCGACCAGGTGATCTGTAATATTTTAGCATCGATAACCATTGCTAGTCCTACTTGGATCCGTAAGAATGTAATCAATTCTGGTATAAGAACTATGTGGGTGAGAATAGAATGTATAGTCCTGTGTACTTGGGTTGAGTGTTCTCCATGTATCGTGAAGTCTTAATTGCTGTATGTTATTATTCACTGACCTAATCACTTTTTTAGATGCACTTGTGGTACCCGTAGATGTGTCGATGTTGGGGTCTAGTGGTAAATTGAAGTCCCCTCCCACAAATAATGTGCCCTTGGCATGTACCAACAATGCCTGGAATACAGTTCTAAATGTGTGGTGTTGGTCCTTATTTGGTAGATATATATTTGCAATTGTGACCGGTTTATTATATAGCAGGCCCACTACAATTAGGTACCTCCCTTCCTTATCCCTCTCTACATGGGTCGCTTGAAACTGTAGTGTATTTTTCAGGAGAATTCCCACCCCTCCTTTCTTTCATGTAATTAGCAAGAGTCCATGAGCTAGTGACGTATGGGATATACATTCCTACCAGGAGGGGCAAAGTTTCCCAAACCTCAAAATGCCTATAAATACACCCCTCACCACACCCACAATTCAGTTTTACAAACTTTGCCTCCGATGGAGGTGGTGAAGTAAGTTTGTGCTAGATTCTACGTTGATATGCGCTCCGCAGCAAGTTGGAGCCCGGTTTTCCTCTCAGCGTGCAGTGAATGTCAGAGGGATGTGAGAAGAGTATTGCCTATTTGAATGCAGTGATCTCCTTCTACGGGGTCTATTTCATAGGTTCTCTGTTATCGGTCGTAGAGATTCATCTCTTACCTCCCTTTTCAGATCGACGATATACTCTTATATATACCATTACCTCTGCTGATTCTCGTTTCAGTACTGGTTTGGCTATCTGCTATATGTAGATGAGTGTCCTGGGGTAAGTAAGTCTTATTTTCTGTGACACTCCAAGCTATGGTTGGGCACTTTGTTTATAAAGTTCTAAATATATGTATTCAAACATTTATTTGCCTTGACTCAGAATGTTCAACTTTCCTTATTTTCAGACAGTCAGTTTCATATTTGGGATAATGCATTTTTTGAATTATTCATTTTTTCTTACCTTCAAAAATTTGACTCTTCCCGGTGGGCTGTTAGGCTCGCGGGGGCTGAAAATGCCTCATTTTATTACGTCATTTTTGGCGCAAAATTCTATTTCCGTTTCCGGCGTCATACGTGTCGCCGGAAGTTACGTCATTTTTTGACGTTATTTCGCGCCAAAAATGTCGGCGTTCCGGATATGGCGTCATTTTGGCGCCAAATAATATGGGCGTCGCTTTAGTCTCCTCAACTATTTAAGTCTCATTTTTTATTGCTTCTGGTTGCTAGAGGCTTGTTCTTGGCATTTTTTTCCCATTCCTGAAACTGTCATTTAAGGAATTTGATCAATTTTGCTTTATATATATGTTGTTTTTTCTCTTACATATTGCAAGATGTCTCACGTTGCATCTGAGTCAGAAGATACTACAGGAAAATCGCTGTCAAGTGCTGAATCTACCAAAGCTAAGTGCATTTGCTGTAAACTTTTGGTAGCCATTTCTCCAGCTGTTGTTTGTATTGATTGTCATGACAAACTTGTTAAAGCAGATAATATTTCCTTTAGTAAAGTACCATTGCCTGTTGCAGTTCCTTCAACATCTAAGGTGCAGAATGTTCCTGATAATATAAGAGATTTTGTTTCTGAATCCATAAAGAAGGCTATGTCTGTTATTTCTCCTTCTAGTAAACGTAAAAAATCTTTTAAAACTTCTCTCCCTACAGATGAATTTTTAAATGAACATCATCATTCTGATTCTGATGACTCCTCTGGT
This sequence comes from Bombina bombina, assembly GCF_027579735.1. NCBI lineage: Eukaryota > Metazoa > Chordata > Amphibia > Anura > Bombinatoridae > Bombina > Bombina bombina. The sequence continues at coordinate 240,636,338 of NC_069500.1, read as the reverse complement.
TCAGAGGATTCTGTCTCTGAGGTTGATGCTGATAAATCTTCATATTTATTTAAAATGGAATTTATTCGTTCTTTACTTAAAGAAGTACTAATTGCTTTAGAAATAGAGGATTCTGGTCCTCCTGATACTAATTCTAAACGTTTGGATAAGGTATTTAAAGCTCCTGTGGTTATTCCAGAAGTTTTTCCTGTTCCTAATGCTATTTCTGCAGTAATTTCCAAAGAATGGGATAAATTGGGTAATTCATTTACTCCTTCTAAACGTTTTAAGCATTTATATCCTGTGCCGTCTGACAGATTGGAATTTTGGGACAAAATCCCTAAAGTTGATGGGGCTATTTCTACCCTTGCTAAACGTACTACTATTCCTACGTCAGATGGTACTTCGTTTAAGGATCCTCTAGATAGGAAAATTGAGTCCTTTCTAAGAAAAGCTTATCTGTGTTCAGGTAATCTTCTTAGACCTGCTATATCTTTGGCTGATGTTGCTGCAGCTTCAACTTTTTGGTTGGAAACTTTAGCGCAACAAGTAACACATCGTGATTCTCATGATATTATTATTCTTCTACAGCATGCTAATAATTTTATCTGTGATGCCATTTTTGATATTATCAGAGTTGATGTCAGGTTTATGTCTCTAGCTATTTTAGCTAGAAGAGCTTTATGGCTTAAAACTTGGAATGCTGATATGGCTTCTAAATCAACTTTACTTTCTATTTCTTTCCAGGGTAACAAATTATTTGGTTCTCAGTTGGATTCCATCATTTCAACTGTTACTGGTGGGAAAGGAACTTTTTTACCACAGGATAAAAAATCTAAAGGTAAAAGTAGGGCTAATAATCGTTTTCGTTCCTTTCGTTTCAACAAAGAACAAAAGCCTGATCCTTCATCCTCAGGAGCAGTTTCAGTTTGGAAACCATCTCCAGTCTGGAATAAATCCAAGCCAGCTAGAAAGGCAAAGCCTGCTTCTAAGTCCACATGAAGGTGCGGCCCTCATTCCAGCTCAGCTGGTAGGGGGCAGGTTACGTTTTTTCAAAGAAATTTGGATCAATTCTGTTCACAATCTTTGGATTCAGAACATTGTTTCGGAAGGGTACAGGATTGGTTTCAAGATGAGACCTCCTGCAAAGAGATTTTTTCTTTCCCGTGTCCCAGTAAATCCAGTAAAAGCTCAAGCATTTCTGAAATGTGTTTCAGATCTAGAGTTGACTGGAGTAATTATGCCAGTTCCAGTTCTGGAACAGGGGATGGGGTTTTATTCAAATCTCTTCATTGTACCAAAGAAGGAGAACTCCTTCAGACCAGTTCTGGATCTAAAAATATTGAATCGTTATGTACGAATACCAACGTTCAAAATGGTAACTGTAAGGACTATCTTGCCTTTTGTTCAGCAAGGGAATTATATGTCCACAATAGATTTACAGGATGCATATCTGCATATTCCGATTCATCCAGATCATTATCAGTTCCTGAGATTCTCTTTTCTGGACAAGCATTACCAGTTTGTGGCTCTGCCATTTGGCCTAGCTACAGCTCCAAGAATTTTTACAAAGGTTCTCGGTGCCCTTCTGTCTGTAATCAGAGAACAGGGTATTGTGGTATTTCCTTATTTGGACGATATCTTGGTACTTGCTCAGTCTTTACATTTAGCAGAATCTCATACGAATCGACTTGTGTTGTTTCTTCAAGATCATGGTTGGAGGATCAATTTACCAAAAAGTTCTTTGATTCCTCAGACAAGGGTAACCTTTCTGGGTTTCCAGATGGATTCAGTGTCCATGACTCTGTCTTTAACAGACAAGAGACGTCTAAAATTGATTGCAGCTTGTCGAAACCTTCAGTCACAATCATTCCCTTCGGTAGCCTTATGCATGGAAATTCTAGGTCTTATGACTGCTGCATCGGACGCGATCCCCTTTGCTCGTTTTCACATGCGACCTCTTCAGCTCTGTATGCTGAAGCAATGGTGCAAGGATTACACGAAGATATCTCAAACAATATCTTTAAAACCGATTGTTCGACACTCTCTAACATGGTGGACAGATCACCATCGTTTAATTCAGGGGGCTTCTTTTGTGCTTCCGACCTGGACTGTAATTTCAACAGATGCAAGTCTCTCGGGTTGGGGAGCTGTGTGGGGATCTCTGACAGCACAAGGAGTTTGGGAATCTCAGGAGGTGAGATTTCCGATCAATATTTTGGAACTCCGTGCAATTTTCAGAGCTCTTCAGTTTTGGCCTCTTCTGAAGAGAGAATCGTTCATTTGTTTTCAGACAGACAATGTCACAACTGTGGCATACATCAATCATCAAGGAGGGACTCACAGTCCTCTGGCTATGAAAGAAGTATCTCGAATTTTGGTTTGGGCGGAATCCAGCTCCTGTCTAATCTCTGCGGTTCATATCCCAGGTATAGACAATTGGGAAGCGGATTATCTCAGTCGCCAAACGTTGCATCCGGGCGAATGGTCTCTTCACCCAGAGGTATTTCTTCAGATTGTTCAAATGTGGGAACTTCCAGAAATAGATCTGATGGCGTCCCATCTAAACAAGAAACTTCCCAGGTATCTGTCCAGATCCCGGGATCCTCAGGCGGAGGCAGTAGATGCATTATAACTTCCTTGGAAGTATCATCCTGCCTATATCTTTCCGCCTCTAGTTCTTCTTCCAAGAGTAATCTCCAAGATTCTGAAGGAATGCTCGTTTGTTCTGCTGGTAGCTCCGGCATGGCCTCACAGGTTTTGGTATGCGGATCTTGTCCGGATGGCCTCTTGCCAACCGTGGACTCTTCCGTTAAGACCAGACCTTCTGTCACAAGGTCCCTTTTTCCATCAGGATCTGAAATCCTTAAATTTAAAGGTATGGAGATTGAACGCTTGATTCTTGGTCAAAGAGGTTTCTCTGACTCTGTCATTAATACTATGTTACAGGCTCGTAAATCTGTATCTCGAGAGATATATTATAGAGTCTGGAAGACTTATATTTCTTGGTGTCTTTCTCATCATTTTTCTTGGCATTCTTTTAGAATACCGAGAATTTTACAGTTTCTTCAGGATGGTTTAGATAAGGGTTTGTCCGCAAGTTCTTTGAAAGGACAAATCTCTGCTCTTTCAGTTCTTTTTCATAGAAAGATTGCTATTCTTCCTGATATTCATTGTTTTGTACAAGCTTTGGTACGTATAAAACCTGTCATTAAGTCAATTTCTCCTCCTTGGAGTTTGAATTTGGTTCTGGGAGCTCTTCAAGCTTCTCCGTTTGAACCTATGCATTCATTGGACATTAAATTACTTTCTTGGAAAGTTTTGTTCCTTTTGGCCATCTCTTCTGCCAGAAGAGTTTCTGAATTATCTGCTCTTTCTTGTGAGTCTCCTTTTCTGATTTTTCATCACGATAAGGCGGTGTTGCGAACTTCTTTTGAATTTTTACCTAAAGTTGTGAATTCCAACAACATTAGTAGGGAAATTGTGGTTCCTTCATTATGTCCTAATCCTAAGAATTCTAAGGAGAAATCGTTGCATTCTTTGGATGTTGTTAGAGCTTTGAAATATTATGTTGAAGCTACGAAATCTTTCCGTAAGACTTCTAGTCTATTTGTTATCTTTTCCGGTTCTAGAAAAGGCCAGAAAGCTTCTGCCATTTCTTTGGCATCTTGGTTGAAATCTTTAATTCATCTTGCCTATGTTGAGTCGGGTAAAACTCCGCCTCATAGGATTACAGCTCATTCTACTAGGTCAGTTTCTACTTCCTGGGCGTTTAGGAATGAAGCTTCGGTTGACCAGATCTGCAAAGCAGCAACTTGGTCCTCTTTGCATACTTTTACTAAATTCTACCATTTTGATGTATTTTCTTCTTCTGAATCAGTTTTTGGTAGAAAAGTACTTCAGGCAGCGGTTTCAGTTTGAATCTTCTGCTTATGTTTTTCGTTAAACTTTATTTTGGGTGTGGATTATTTTCAGCAGGAATTGGCTGTCTTTATTTTATCCCTCCCTCTCTAGTGACTCTTGTGTGGAAAGATCCACATCTTGGGTAGTCATTATCCCATACGTCACTAGCTCATGGACTCTTGCTAATTACATGAAAGAAAACATAATTTATGTAAGAACTTACCTGATAAATTCATTTCTTTCATATTAGCAAGAGTCCATGAGGCCCGCCCTTTTTTTGTGGTGGTTATGATTTTGTATAAAGCACAATTATTCCAATTCCTTATTTTATATGCTTTCGCACTTTTTTATCACCCCACTTCTTGGCTATTCGTTAAACTGAATTGTGGGTGTGGTGAGGGGTGTATTTATAGGCATTTTGAGGTTTGGGAAACTTTGCCCCTCCTGGTAGGAATGTATATCCCATACGTCACTAGCTCATGGACTCTTGCTAATATGAAAGAAATGAATTTATCAGGTAAGTTCTTACATAAATTATGTTTTTTTGGTGTTTCCCGAAGCTAAGTATGCTGTTCTGTACTTGTGGCTTAGTATCTTCGGTTCCCTGCCTTTTTTAAAATGTGTCTCTTGGAGCAATATAATATCTCCCATCGTTTTATATAAGTCCCTAAACACCAAAGATCTTTTTTCCGGGCTATTTAAACCCCTGACATTCACTGTAGTGAGGGTGATATTTTGTGTGTTGCCTGCAATTGTGTATGTGCCTTCCTTGGCCAAGCTCCGCCCCCATATATATATATATATATATTAATAACACGTTTGTTACAGTGTGGCCGTAATATCATTTAACTTACTGTGAAATAGTATATTATGTATTTAAATGATCAAACATACAAGTAACACACTTCATATACATGTACAATATGCCCACTACCCCCCATATAGATTTCCTATTAAGGTTTTTTTTTGTTAGTTTTGTTCTTTATTAGCAATGGTGATTGCTTACATATCACATATAAAGGCATTCCATGGGCATAAACTGTATTTTAATTTGTAAATATCGCCAGGAGATTCTAATGTTGCACCTTTTCACACATGCCTGACTTACCACCCTTTTAGTTGGGAGATTAGCAATTGTAAGACTGTACTGAATGTGCAGTATAATATTTGGTTTTGAGTAAAAGTAGTGGTTTTAACACATAAAATCAGCTATTTCAAATGATAAAATAAAGGTAAAAAACTGTTTGTAAAAAAAAAAAAGGTTATTCTGTTGCAGTGAAAAGTTGATTTGTGTACTAATTGGTCTGCAGTATAAGGAATGGCTATACATCCAAGCTCTAAAGATGCTGCCGTTGTTTTTTTTTTAACAGGACACCGCTTTATCCATTTTATCGAGTGTAACAGAAAGAGCAAATGCAGGGAGTGCAAAATGGGCCTGGCTTCGAAGAGGCCTCTTTTATTTGAGAGCTGGTCAGCATCCCAAAGCAGTAGCCGAGTAAGTGAATTAAAGCAAATGTTACCAAACTTTATACAGTAAAGCACAGACCAAAGAAAAACAAACACAAAACAGCAGTGACAGCTAATAATATTTTATAGGTAATAATATTTTTCTTCATATTAAAAAAAATGTGTGTATAAAATTGTTTGTTAAACCTTTATACTGCAGTATGTGTGGTGAGGGGCAGAGTGTGCACTTGAACAATCGCCTTATTCTATCCTTTTAGCCCACCTCAAGTCACTCATGTCACATGCTCAGCAAAGTGCTGAAAAAAGTATTAACTTAAAGTGAATGTACATTTTGATGACCCAGTGCCCGGTTTTTAATAATCCTATAAAAAACAGGGGCACTTTAATTCATCAAACTTTACATTTCGCTGGTTTTGTTAAAATATTTACCTTTCTCCAACATAGGTGTGTCCGGTCCACGGCGTCATCCTTACTTGTGGGATATTCTCTTCCCCAACAGGAAATGGCAAAGAGCCCAGCAAAGCTGGTCACATGATCCCTCCTAGGCTCCGCCTTCCCCAGTCATTCTCTTTGCCGTTGTACAGGCAACATCTCCACGGAGATGGCTTAGAGTTTTTTGGTGTTTAACTGTAGTTTTTATTATTCAATCAAGAGTTTGTTATTTTAAAATAGTGCTGGTATGTACTATTTACTCTGAAACAGAAAAGAGATGAAGATTTCTGTTTGTAAGAGGAAAATGATTTTAGCAACCGTTACTAAAATCGATGGCTGTTTCCACACAGGACTGTTGAGAGGAATTAACTTCAGTTGGGGGAAACAGTGAGCAGACTTTTGCTGCTTGAGGTATGACACATTTCTAACAAGACGATGTAATGCTGGAAGCTGTCATTTTCCCTATGGGATCCGGTAAGCCATTTTTATTACATAAAGAAAAAAAGGGCTTCACAAGGGCTTTTAAGACTGTAGACATTTTCTGGGCCAAAACGATTGATATATAAGCATATTTTATACTTCATAGCTTTGAGGAATTATTTTATTCTTGGGAATTATGTAAAATAACCGGCAGGCACTGTATTGGACACCTTATTCTCTAGGGGCTTTCCCTAATCATAGGCAGAGCCTCATTTTCGCGCCTCTATTGCGCACTTGTTTTTGGGAAGCATGACATGCAGATGCATGTGTGAGGAGCTCTGATACATAGAAAAGACTTTCTGAAGGCGTCATTTGGTATCGTATTCCCCTTTGGGCTTGGTTGGGTCTCAGCAAAGCAGATACCAGGGACTGTAAAGGGGTTAAATATAAAAACGGCTCCGGTTCCGTTATTTTAAGGGTTAAAGCTTTCAAATTTGGTGTGCAATACTTTTAAGGCTTTAAGACACTGTGGTGAAATTTTGGTGAATTTTGAACAATTCCTTCATACTTTTTCACATTTGCAGTAATAAAGTGTGTTCAGTTTAAAATTTAAAGTGACAGTAACGGTTTTATTTTAAAACGTTTTTTGTACTTTGTTATCAAGTTTATGCCTGTTTAACATGTCTGAACTACCAGATAGACTGTGTTCTGTATGTGGGGAAGCCAAGGTTCCTTCTCATTTAAATAGATGTGATTTATGTGACACAAAATTTAGAGAAAATGATGCCCAAGATGATTCCTCAAGTGAGGGGAGTAAGCATGGTACTGCATCATCCCCTCCTTCGTCTACACCAGTCTTGCCCACACAGGAGGCCCCTAGTACATCGAGTGCGCCAATACTCCTTACTATGCAACAATTAACGGCTGTAATGGATAATTCTATCAAAAACATTTTAGCCAAAATGCCCACTTATCAGCGAAAGCGCGACTGCTCTGTTTTAGAAAATACTGAAGAGCATGAGGACGCTGATGATATTGGTTCTGAAGTGCCCCTACACCAGTCTGAGGGGGCCAGGGAGGTTTTGTCTGAGGGAGAAATTTCAGATTCAGGGAAAATTTCTCAACAAGCTGAACCTGATGTGATTACATTTAAATTTAAATTGGAACATCTCCGCGCCCTGCTTAAGGAGGTGTTATCTACTCTGGATGATTGTGAGAATTTGGTCATTCCAGAGAAATTATGTAAAATGGACAAGTTCCTAGAGGTCCCGGGGCCCCCCGAAGCTTTTCCTATACCCAAGCGGGTGGCGGACATTGTAAATAAAGAATGGGAAAGGCCCGGCATACCTTTCGTCCCTCCCCCTATATTTAAGAAATTGTTTCCTATGGTCGACCCCAGAAAGGACTTATGGCAGACAGTCCCCAAGGTCGAGGGGGCGGTTTCTACTCTAAACAAACGCACCACTATACCCATAGAAGATAGTTGTGCTTTCAAAGATCCTATGGATAAAAAATTAGAGGGTTTGCTTAAAAAGATGTTTGTTCAGCAAGGTTACCTTTTACAACCAATTTCATGCATTGTTCCTGTCACTACAGCAGCGTGTTTCTGGTTCGATGAACTAGAAAAGGCGCTCAATAAAGATTCTTCTTATGAGGAGATTTTGGACAGAATTCATGCTCTCAAATTGGCTAACTCTTTCACCCTAGACGCCACTTTGCAATTGGCTAGATTAGCGGCGAAAAATTCTGGGTTTGCTATTGTGGCGCGCAGAGCACTTTGGCTAAAATCTTTGTCAGCGGATGCGTCTTCCAAGAACAAATTGCTTAACATTCCTTTCAAGGGGAAAACGCTGTTTGGCCCTGACTTGAAAGAGATTATTTCTGATATCACTGGGGGCAAGGGCCACGCCCTTCCTCAGGATAGGTCTTTCAAGGCCAAAAATAAACCTAATTTTCGTCCCTTTCGCAGAAACGGACCAGCCCCAAGTGCTACGTCCTCTAAGCAAGAGGGTAATACTTCTCAAGCCAAGCCAGCCTGGAGGCCAATGCAAGGCTGGAACAAAGGTAAGCAGGCCAAGAAACCTGCCACTGCTACCATGACAGCATGAGATGTTGGCCCCCGATCCGGGACCGGATCTGGTGGGGGGCAGACTCTCTCTCTTCGCTCAGGCTTGGGCAAGAGATGTTCTGGATCCTTGGGCGCTAGAAATAGTCTCCCAAGGTTATCTTCTGGAATTCAAGGGGCTTCCCCCAAGGGGGAGGTTCCACAGGTCTCAATTGTCTTCAGACCACATAAAAAAACAGGCATTCTTACATTGTGTAGAAGACCTGTTAAAAATGGGAGTGATTCATCCTGTTCCATTAGGAGAACAAGGGATGGGGTTCTACTCCAATCCGTTCGTAGTTCCCAAAAAAGAGGGAACATTCAGACCAATCTTAGATCTCAAGATCCTAAACAAGTTTCTCAAGGTTCCATCGTTCAAAATGGAAACCATTCGAACAATTCTTCCTTCCATCCAGGAAGGTCAATTCATGACCACGGTGGATTTAAAGGATGCGTATCTACATATTCCTATCCACAAGGAACATCATCGGTTCCTAAGGTTCGCATTTCTGGACAAGCATTACCAGTTTGTGGCACTTCCGTTCGGATTAGCCACTGCTCCAAGAATTTTCACAAAGGTACTAGGGTCCCTTCTAGCGGTGCTATGACCAAGGGGCATTGCAGTAGTACCTTACTTGGACGACATACTGATTCAAGCGTCGTCCCTTCCACAAGCAAAGGCTCACACGGACATTGTCCTGGCCTTTCTCAGATCTCACGGGTGGAAAGTGAACGTAGAAAAAAGTTCTCTATCTCCGTCAAAAGGGTTCCCTTCTTGGGAACAATAATAGACTCCTTAGAAATGAGGATTTTTCTGACAGAGGCCAGAAAATTAAAACTTCTAAACTCTTGTCAAATACTTCATTCTGTTCCTCTTCCTTCCATAGCGCAGTGCATGGAAGTAATAGGTTTGATGGTAGCGGCAATGGACATAGTTCCTTTTGCGCGAATTCATCTAAGACCATTACAACTGTGCATGCTCAGTCAGTGGAATGGGGACTATACAGACTTGTCTCCGACGATACAAGTAGATCAGAGGACCAGAGATTCACTCCGTTGGTGGCTGTCCCTGGACAACCTGTCACAGGGGATGAGCTTCCGCAGACCAGAGTGGGTCATTGTCACGACCGACGCCAGTCTGGTGGGCTGGGGCGCGGTCTGGGGACCCCTGAAAGCTCAGGGTCTTTGGTCTCGGGAAGAATCTCTTCTCCCGATAAATATTCTGGAACTGAGAGCGATATTCAATGCTCTCAAGGCTTGGCCTCAGCTAGCAAAGGCCAAGTTCATACGGTTTCAATCAGACAACATGACGACTGTTGCGTACATCAACCATCAGGGGGGAACAAGGAGTTCACTGGCGATGGAAGAAGTGACCAAAATCATTCAATGGGCGGAGACTCACTCCTGCCACTTGTCTGCAATCCACATCCCAGGAGTGGAAAATTGGGAAGCGGATTTTCTGAGTCGTCAGACATTTCATCCGGGGGAGTGGGAACTCCATCCGGAAATCTTTGCCCAAATTACTCAATTGTGGGGCATTCCAGACATGGATCTGATGGCCTCTCGTCAGAACTTCAAGGTTCCTTGCTACGGGTCCAGATCCAGGGATCCCAAGGCGACTCTAGTAGATGCACTAGTAGCACCTTGGACCTTCAAACTAGCTTATGTATTCCCGCCGTTTCCTCTCATCCCCAGGCTGGTAGCCAGGATCAATCAGGAGAGGGCATCGGTGATCTTGATAGCTCCTGCGTGGCCACGCAGGACTTGGTATGCAGACCTGGTGAATATGTCATCGGCTCCACCATGGAAGCTACCTTTGAGACGAGACCTTCTTGTTCAAGGTCCGTTCGAACATCCGAATCTGGTCTCACTCCAACTGACTGCTTGGAGATTGAACGCTTGATCTTATCAAAGCGAGGGTTCTCAGATTCTGTCATTGATACTCTTGTTCAGGCCAGAAAGCCTGTAACTAGAAAAATCTACCACAAAATATGGAAAAAATTTAATAGTATTTAATAGTAGCAAGTGAATATTAGTGTCAATAGCTAATATTCACTTGCTACTATTAAATATGCACGCTTAAAAACCTCTGTGTATTGAGATTCACAGCCGTAGGTTTATAGAAGCTCAGACATTATGAGACAAAAATCTGTCAAACAAAGAAAAGTTCTCGCTTAAATTATTTATCACAGAAGTGTAATACCAGACACACATATCGAAACGCTAGAGATTTACATTAACATTTACATGTCTTTTTGAAACATGCATGCATAATAACCTCTGTGCATTGACATCCACAGCTGTAGGCCTTGCTTGATCCAAGTATATATTACATTACATCAATTCTTCAGTCCCTCATATCAACCCGAGTAATAATTAGGATAGGTTTTTATACACTGGTTGCTATTTGTTGCAAGCATTTTATATATTGCAACAAGTTGCAATTACATCCTACTTTTACAGCTTATCATGTGAAATCTGAGCAGAATTTGGACGTATGTATTACAATTTCATAGGACACAAATTGTATCACTTTACTTTCTTAATAACACTGCTGGTTCATGCCCAACACATAACATTATTTTCACTACATACTTTCACGCATATTCTTTTATAGTTCAAACCGGAATAACTCTAACACACCTCATAGTCTATTTAAATACAAGACCTGTGAACTATTTCATTTTCTTTTTTCTTTTATCACACGGCATAACACCAAGTACGAATATAACCATACATAATTCATACAGTACTTAGATCTGCAAATTAAACATTTTATTTTATATATTTTTATGCAGGTATTATTTAGAACATTGTAATTTAATGCAGTAGATTAAGTTGTGTTACTCAAGGGGTTTTATTTTGATATTGGATATGATTTTTAAGTACATAGACATTTGAGTCTAATCAACATGAATGAGAATCAGAATATTCACTCATATCCCATTGGTCCTTTTTTGTAAACTATGACAACTTCCGTTTTTAATTGTATATTAGGTAAATATTTTCAAAAATGTGTATCCATTGTTTGTATGCCTGAGGAAAAGACCGGTTTATGGTCTAGAAACGCGTAGCAGTTTTTATGGATTAAAATTCACTGATTTTAAACATACGGAAGTTGTCCATTTGTTTTTACTTTGGTTCTCCCTTTGAGCCTCACTGGATAAGGTAGAGTATCTGCTCCACCGCAGTGTCTCAAGTTGCAGCCGCACAGACGCCAATCAAAGAAACGCTGAATAGCACCTGTGCACAGCTTGCCGGATACCACCCAGTGTGCTAGCCACTGAAAGTGTTAGCCTGCATGTCAGCACCGGTTACAATACGGTGCCATTACCTCTGGTAAGCCTTTACATTATTCTTCCATTTTGGCCATTCTTCTACAATATCACGCTATGTGGCGCCCTCTTTGTTATTTCTAATTTCCAGACACCTTTCACCTGAAGTCCAGAGGAGCTTTGCCGCCAGCATATTTTGACTGTATCAAAAGACACAGCACCGTTTTCTTCATTTGGACTAATACGGTTTGTCCACAGACATTACTCACTCACACTTGTTATTATCAACATATCAACTTGTCAGCGCACCCCACTTACGGTTCCCTTAGGGGCTCCTTTCTTTGATTATTCAATTTCCTTGTTTGTTGTTTATTCTGGTAAAAGGAGAGGTCAAAAAGCAACTTCTACCTCTCTCTCTTTTTGGATTAAAAGCATCATCAGATTGGCTTACGAGACTGCCGGACGGCAGCCTCCTGAAAGGATCACAGCTCATTCCACTAGGGCTGTGGCTTCCACATGGGCCTTCAAGAACGAGGCTTCTGTTGATCAGATATGTAAGGCAGCGACTTGGTCTTCACTGCACACTTTTACTAAATTTTACAAATTTGATACTTTTGCTTCTTCTGAGGCTATTTTTGGGAGAAAGGTTTTGCAAGCCGTGGTGCCTTCCATCTAGGTGACCTGATTTGCTCCCTCCCTTCATCCGTGTCCTAAAGCTTTGGTATTGGTTCCCACAAGTAAGGATGACGCCGTGGACCGGACACACCTATGTTGGAGAAAACAGAATTTATGTTTACCTGATAAATTACTTTCTCCAACGGTGTGTCCGGTCCACGGCCCGCCCTGGTTTTTTAATCAGGTCTGATAATTTATTTTCTTTAACTACAGTCACCACGGTATCATATGATTTCTCCTATGCAAATATTCCTCCTTTACGTCGGTCGAATGACTGGGGAAGGCGGAGCCTAGGAGGGATCATGTGACCAGCTTTGCTGGGCTCTTTGCCATTTCCTGTTGGGGAAGAGAATATCCCACAAGTAAGGATGACGCCGTGGACCGGACACACCGTTGGAGAAAGTAATTTATCAGGTAAACATAAATTCTGTTTTTCTTCGTGAAAAAGTCGCTCCAGCACTTCCTCCGTCCGTCGCAATCCTCTTCCTATGTCAGAAATGACGATCCCGGCCTTTGGTCCAATCACGGCGTTGCTTTAGGCAATTATTCCCCGGGGGGGGGGGGGCGTGATTGGAGGATGCCGGAATCGTCATTGCTGACGTATGAAGAGGCTTGCGACAGGCTGGAGAAGCGCTGGAGCAGCTTTCAAAATGAAAAGGTAAGTATTTTAACAAAACCAGAGAAATGTAAAGTTTGATGAATGAAAGTGCCCCTGTTTTTAATAAACTGGGCACTCATTCCGCAAACTTTACATTCACTTTAAGGAACAAATCTGTTACAGTTTGGGTGTACAACAGGGCATTGTGTGAATGGTTGATTTATGTGTCCAAGATTTGATTTATTCTACATCTAAAAAAAACCTAAAAACTCCAAACACACACAGTGGCCTAATTACTATTTCTTCTCTGATTCAGCTTTCACGCTGCACTGAGAGCAGATCCCAAGGACTCAAACTGTTGGGAATGTTTAGGGGAAGCATATCTGAGCAGAGGTGGTTACACAACGGCATTGAAGTCCTTTACAAAAGCCAGCGAGCTAAACCCAGCATCTGTGTACAGCATATATAAGATGGCATCAATCAAGCAGGTCTTGGGGACATATAAAGAGGCTGTAACTGAATATCAGCAAATCATAAAGAAGGCTGGGGAATATGTGCCAGCATTGAAAGGTGAGGAGCGTCAGATGTTTTATTTGTTTTAAATCATACGTTTTTTATTGAGGGTTTAGTAGATCGGCTGCTTGATAAATCTCCCCCACTGTATCTGAATCTCAAACATACAATAATATATCAAGTATTTTCTGAATCAGAATTCTCTGCCATTTCTTGTGCTGGAAAGACTTATGGAATAATGAGGAGTTAATACTGCTTTTTATGAATAGCCCAGATTGTACTCTCTGTTTTGTGTCCCTGCCCTTGAAGTTTGTGTTATTACTTGACCAAAGCAATTGTTGGACAGTAAATGGCTCTTTGTAACTGCTAAAATTAATCATAGCCACTAGTTTGCATTTGGTTTGAGCTCCTACTTTTAAAGTAGGCCTGAGAACAATATACATTACCTTTTAAGTGGTTAGAAATAAAAATGCGTCAATGTTAATATACACTTTTCCTATCTGCAGGTTTAGGGGAATGTCATCTCATGCTGGCAAAAATAGCTCTTGCAGACTTTTTGGATGCAAAGGCTGTAGACGAGATAGAAAAGTCTTTAGACTTTCTCACCAGGTAAAGTAGAAGCTTACCTAATGTGTTGTCTTTTTATCTTGTGTTACCAGAAGTTTGCAAAAATAAATAAAAATCCCCATAAAATGTCTAATTATGGAAAATATAACCGCATTACAATATGAATTTAATTTATTTTGCCTGTTTTTTTTGTGTAAAATACACCTGAAAGTTGTACCTGTTCTACTTTCTGTATAAAGGTTTTAGTACCTACAATATACATAAATATGGTGTTAATTTTTTATTATAAAGAAAAAGAATACAATTATTCAAATTAGAAAAATGAATAGTGATGATATATTATACATATTCAGAGATCTTATATAATAAACAATAATAATGTTAAATCTTAAAGTGATTGTAAACTTGATCATTTTGGGAGAAATCAGTGTAACTATGATATAAATCTAACACCACTTTAATTAATGATTTTTTTTTCTCTTCTAAATAAGTGTTTTTACAGCTATTCGCTCCGATTTACTCATACCGCTGTTCCTCTCGGCAACGATCTACACATTTTTTTCAGTGACGTTTCTTCATCTGGCCAATTTATTTTTTCAATTGATCCATGGGACGTGCTGTGTAAAGACTTGGCCGTCTAAAGGCCAGAAAATCAATTGGCCGGATGAAGAAATGTCACTGAAAAAATAAGTGTAGATTGGCCCCGGAAGAAGAAGCGGTAGGAGTAAATTGGAGCGATTAACTGTAAAAACACTTTAGAAGCGAAAAAAAATCATTAATGAAAGTGGGGTTAGATTTTTTTCATAGTTACACTGATTTCTCCCATAACAATCAAGTTTACAATTACTTTAAGTAAACGTTCATTCCTAAGCAAATTAATTCAAGGCATTAACAATACTCAAATTAAATACATACATGATTACATAAATAAAATTCAAGATAGCAGGGGAAAAATAAATAAATATTAAATCATGCAAATATGTGACATCAACAGTGCTTAGGTCAACCCATGAAAATCAAAACAAGCCAAATAAACTAAAAAGTGAAATGTGACATAGACCGTACATATATGTCATCTCATGAGAATTAAGACAGTCCAAACAACTGGCACTATTGTAATATTGCACTGGGTGATTTTATTTTCTTGACAAAGACTTATGAATTAAGCTGAAACATTGTGTAATTTTGTACAAATCTTCTTAATAAAATTGAAATATTGTGTTTTCAAGCACCTGAAAGTTTCTATCCTCCTTTTTGTATACCTTTTATATATTTTTTTTATAAAAGAAGCTGGGAGGATGAGCTGGAGGGAAGCGAGTGCAATGTATTAATCATATGGTGAACGTGACATCATAAATATTAAATTAAACCTTTGAAAAGTATAGTGTTATTTACATGACCTTACAGCATTCTACACAGTTGTTGCTTAGATCAGACACTCCTTTTTATATATGCAAGGTTTAACCAAACCTTAGAATTGACTTAATATTGTTTAGTCCCAAACATCAGTTGAAAGATGATCTGGAACCTGAGACTGGCAATTAGTTTGTAAGTTTATTAAGGTAAATAAGCTGTTAAAGGGACTGTGTACTGTAAAAGTGGGTTCTCCTTAATGTGTTTCTAATGACTTGTTGCAGAGTATAAAATGTATAGTGAACCATTCCTTTAAGTTTATTTTTGTATATGAAACAACTTGTGGCACTGTTTGAAACCACAACCCATTAACATGGCCTTACCCTTATAGGGAGATCTGACCTCCATATCTTATCACCTTTTAGACACAGAAATTATTCCTTATTTTATTTTATCTCTGTAAATCAAAGCACAGTATTTATAAAGAACAATCAAAACAAACATTTTTCATAGTGGTGGTGAGAGTCCACTATCCATTACTCCTGGGAATTACTCTCTACCACTAGGAGGAGGCAAAGATTCCCATACCCTAAGAACGCTATAAAACCTCTCCCACCTCACCAGTACCTCAGTTTTGTCTTTGCCTCCACTGAAGTTGGTTGAAGAATGAAGATGTGCATTTGATTCTTCAGAGAGAGGGGTTCTCAGATTGAGTTGAGGCCCATTTCTTTCATGTAATTGGCAAGAGTCCATGAGCTAGTGACGTATGGGATATACATTCCTACCAGGAGGGGCAAAGTTTCCCAAACCTCAAAATGCCTATAAATACGCCCCCCACCACACCCACAATTCAGTTTTACAAACTTTGCCTCCCATGGAGGTGGTGAAGTAAGTTTGTGCTAGATTTCTACGTTGATATGCGCTTCGCAGCAGGTTGAAGCCCGGTTATTGCCTATTGAATACCATGGTCTTCCTCTAGGGGATCTATTTCATAGGTTCTCTGTTATCGGTCTGGAGATTTCTTCTCCTACCTCCCTTTTCAGATCGACGATATACTCTTATATACCATTACCTCTACTGATTCTCGTTTCAGTACTGGTTTACTTTATGTAGATGAGTGTCTTTGGGTAAGTAAGTCTTATCTTTTATTTATGACACTCTCAGCTATGGTTTGGCACTTTTATATGTAAAGTTCTAAATATATGTTTTATACTTATATTTGCCATGATTCAGGTCAATCAGTTTATTTTCCTTCTTTCAGACTGTCAGTTTCATTTTTTGGGAAAATGCATATTAATTAAATATTTTTCTTTCCTTAAATTTTCAATTGACTTTTTTTCTCTAAATTGCGGGTTGTTAGGCTCGGGGGTGCAAAAAATGCTAGAATTTATTGCGTCATTTTTGGCGCGAGACTTTTTTGGCGCGAGATTGACGTTTGTCTGACGTCATTTCCGGCGTCGTAGTTGACGCCGGAAGTTTTCACGTAGTTGCGTCATTTTTGACTCTTGTGTTTGTTGCAGACGTTTTTGGCGCCAAAAAATATGTGGACGTCATTCTTGGCGCCAGATTTTTAACATTCTTTAAGTCTCCTTTTTTTAGTTGCTTCTGGTTTCTAGAGGCCTGTTCTGTTTGCATTTTTTCCCATTCCTGAAACTGTCATTTAAGGAATTTGATAATTTTGCTTTATATGTTGTTTTTTCTATTACATATTGCAAGATATCCCAAAAAACTGTTCCTGTGTCAGAAAATACTGTTGGATTCCTGATGACTGATATCAGTCCTACCAAAGCTAAGTTCATTTATTTTAATGTTATGAATTTTTATCTTTAGCTATGGTTTGTAATAAGTTATCATGATAAACTTTTACATGCAGAGTCCATTAGTATTTATGCATTATCTATTGCTATTCTTTTTACATCTAATGTACAAGATATACTTTAGAATAGAATCAGAAAAATATTGTTATACATTCCTAAGGCATTGTCTGCCATCCCGCCTTCTATTAAAAATTTATAGGTCTTTTTTAAACTTCTCATTTAGTTGATGAAGTTTCAAATGACCAACAACATACTGAATTATCCTTCTCTGATGATGTTTTTTCTCATTCAGAATATTCTTCATCAGATATTGACACTAACAAATCTACTTTTTTATTTTTAAATAGAGTACATTCGTTCTTTGTTGAAAAGGTGTTGATTATTTTGGATTTTGAGGTGACTAGTTTTTTTGATTTTAAGACTAGCTAACATTTAAATTCTGCTTATTAACCTTCTGTGGTTTCTTCAGAGGTTTTTTTCCCAGTTCCTGATACTAGGGAATGGAATAGGACGGGAATTTCTTTTATTCCTTCTTTAAGGTTTTTAAATTGTATCCTTTGCCGGCAGTTAGTTTAAAGTTTTGAGGTAAGATCCCCAAAGTTAATGGGGCTATCTCTACTCTTGCTAAACATACTACTATTCCTATGGAAAATAGTATTTATTTTTTTCCTTCAGATGGGAAACTTGTATCTTATTTAAGGAAAATTATTTATTTTCAGGTACTTTTCTTATACCTGCAATTTATTTGGCTGATGTTGCAACTGCTTCAACTTTCTGGTTGGATACTTTAGTGCAACAAGTATCGGATTATGATTTGTTTAGCATTGTTAAGTTGATCAACATGCTAATAATTTCATTTGTGTCGTCATTTTTTTGATATTTTCGCAAATGAGGTTTAATCTATGTCTTTAGCTATTTTAGCTAGAAGAACTTTGTGACTTAAATCTTGGAATGCTAATTTGATTTCTAAATTCCATATTTCTTTTTTTTCCAAGGTAATCAATTATTTGGTTCACAATTGGATTCAATTCTTCAACTGTTACTCTGGGGAAGGCTGTTTTTTTGCTTCAAGATTGAGTTCTAAGAGTAAATCTTAAGCTTATATTAGTTTTTGTTCTTACTAAGGAACGGAATCCTAATTCTTCCCCAAGTAACATGTTTATAATTGGAAGTTTTCTTCATTCAATTTAAGCCATTTAAAAGATCAAAGTCAGCTCCCCAAATTTGCATGTAGGTGCGGTTCTTATTCCAGCTTAGCTGGTAAGGGGCAGGTTAAGACTTTTTTAAAATTTGTTTGGTTCAATTCGGTCCAAACTTCTTAGATTGGGGTACAGAATAGGATTCAGAGTAAAACCGCTTGTGAGAAGTCTTTTTTTCTCTAACATATTCCAGCTATTCCAGTAAAGGCTCACACTTTCCTGAAGTGTGTTTCAGACCTGTATGTATTGGGTACTTGTGAAGCGCGGCTGGTCACCCATTGGGGCTCAAGGCGCTGCTCAGACCTGGAGTTTTCTGGGGTATTTATACCAGTTCCATTTTAGGAACAGGGTTTGGGGGTTTTGTTCAAAACTATTCATTGTCCCAAATATAGAAAATCTTTTTGAATTGTCATATAAGAGTACCATCTTTCAGAATGGTGTTTATATGGTCTATTCTGCCTTTTGGTCAGCGAGGGCATTATTTGTTTACAATAGATACAATAGATGCATATCTTCATTTTCTGTTTTCATTCAGATTATTTTCATTTTCTGAGATTCTCTTTTTTTGACAAGCATTACCAATTTGTTGCTTTTCCTTCTGGTCTAGCGACAGCTCTAAGAATCTTTTCCTTATTTGGACGGTCTCGTGGTACTGGCTCAGTCTTTTCGTTCTGCGGAATCTCATACGATTCAACTTTTGTTGTTTCTTCAAAGAAATGGTTGGAGGATCTTTTTATCAAAGCTCCTTGATTCCTCAGACAAGGGTCACCTTTTTTAGGTTTCCAGATAGATTGTGTCAATGTCTTTATCTCTAACAGACAAGTGACAATTTTATTGGGTTCCGTTTGTCGGAACCTTCAGTCTCTATTATTTCCTTCAGTTGCTATATGCATGGAAGTTTTAGGTCTCATGGCTGCAGCATTGGATTCGATTCCCTTTGCTCATTTTCATATGAAACCTTTCCATTTTTTATGCTGAATTAATGGTGCAGGGATTCTAGGATATCACTTTTTATATCTTTGAATCCCAATGTTCAACTATCTTTGACTTGGTGGTTAGATCACCATCATATAGTTCTACGGGTCTCTTCGGTTCATCCAACCTGGACCATGATCACTACAGATGCGAGTCTTTTAGGTTTGGAGGCTGTCTGGGGATCTCTGTCAGCACAAGGGGTTTGGAAATCTCAGGAGGCGAGATTACCATTCAATATTTTGGAACTCCGTGGATTTCTCAGAGTTCTTCAGTTTTGGCTTCTTTTTGAAGAGAGAGACGTTTATTGTTTTTCAGACAGACAATGTCACAACTGTGGCGTATGTCAATCGTCAGGGTGGGACTCTCAGTCCTTAGGCTGTGAAAGAAGTATCTCGGATACTTGCTTGGGCTAAATCTAGCTCCTGTCTAATTTCTGCGGTTCATTTCCCAGGTATAGACAATTGGGAAGCGGATTATCTCTGTCAATCAAGCTTTACATCCGGGAGAATGGTCTCTTTACCCAGATGTGTTTTTTCAAATTGTTCAGATGTGAGGGCTTCCAGAAATAGATCTGATGGCATCTCATCTAAACAAGGAACTTCCCAGGTGCCTATTCAGGTCCGGGGATCCTCAGGCGGAAGCAGTGTATGCATTGACACTTCCTTGGAGTTATCAACCTGCCTATATTTTTCTTCCTCTGGTTCTTCTTTTAAGAGTGATTTTCAAAATCATCAGGGAGCAATCTTTTGTGCTGCTGGTGGCTCCAGCATGGCCGCACAGGTTTTGGTATATGGTTCTTGTTCGGATGTCCAGTTGCCAATCTTGGTCACTTCCATTAAGGCCAGACCTTATATCTTAACATTCTTTTTTCCATCAGGAACTCAAATTATTAATTTGATGGTATGGAAATGTAACGCTTAGTACTTAGTCATAGAGGTTTCTCTGACTCAGTGATTAATACTATGTTGCAGGCTCGTAAATCTGTGTCTAGAAAGATTTATTATCGAATTTGGAAGCCTTACATCTCATGATGCTCTTCTCATAAATTCTCTTGGCATTCTTTTAGAATTCCTAGGATTTTATAGTTTCTTCAGGATGATTTGGATAAGGGTTTTTGTCTGCAAGTTCCTTGAAAGGACAAATCTCTGCTCTTTCTGTGCTGTTTTCACACAAAAAAATGCTAATATTTCTGATATTCATTGTTTTGTTCAGGCTTTGGTTCGTATCAAGCCTGTCATTAAGCCAATTTATCCTCCTTATTATATATTATATTATGTTGAAGCTACTAAGATTTCAGAAAGACTTCTAGTCTATTTATCTTTTCTGGTTTTAGGAAAGGTCAGAAGGCTTCTGCCATTTCTTTAGCATCTTGGTTAAAGCTTTTGATTCATCATGCTTATTTGGAGTCGGGTTAATTCCCGCCTCAGAGGATTACGGCTCATTCTACTAGGTCAGTTTCTACTTCCTGGGCTTTTAAGAATGAAGCTTCTGTTGATCAGATTTGCAAAGCAACGACTTGGTCTTCTTTGCATACTTTTATGTTATGTTTCAGTTTGATTCTTCTGCTTATAATTTCAGTTTTTTTCATTATAAAGATTGAAACTTTTGATTTGGGTTGTGGATTAATTATTCAGCGGAATTGGCTGTCTTTATTTTATCCCTCCCTCTCTAGTGACTCTTGCGTGGAAGTTCCACATCTTTTGTATTTGCTATCCCATACGTCATTAGCTCATGGACTCTTGCCAATTCCATGAAAGAAAACATAATTTATGTAAGAACTTACCTAATAAATTAATTTCTTTCATATTGGCAAGAGTCCATGAGGCCCACCCTTTTCTTGTGGTGATTATGATTTTTTTTTGTATAAAGCACAATTATTCCAATTCCTCGTTGATGCTTTCGCACCTTTCTTATCACCCCACTTCTTGGCTATTCGTTAAACTGAATTGTGGGTGTGGTGGGGGGCTTATTTATAGGCATTTTGAGGTTTGGGAAACTTTGCCCCTCCTGGTAGGAATGTATATCCCATACGTCACTAGCTCATGGACTCTTGCCAATATGAAAGAAATGAATTTATCAGGTAAGTTCTTACATAAATTATGTTTTCCCTTCAGAGTGCAAGTTGCTTGTAGGAGAGATGTATTTGGAGTATTGGAAGTGACATATATTTCACCAGTGGGGATTAAGTCACAATCCTTGCCATGGAGGTAGCAGGGACTTGTCCTTTGCCTCTGCTGTTGGTTTGTCACTATACTCCTATTCCAGTTCCTCTACTGTTTTATGTTTCAGCACTGGCCTTGGCTTCCTACTGGTTTCCTCCAGTAGCAGAGTGCCTTTGGGTAAGTACTATATTATTATTTACTTGGCACTTTATAAGCCATTTAGGTTATCACTATATATGTTGTCAAATATGTTCATAGCCTTGGGACAGTTATATATGTTATTTGATATTTCCCCTTTCAAAGTTATATGTTTATTTTTAATCACGTCATTATTTTTTTTACACGTGTATGTTTTTGACTCTTCAGCGTTTTCATTTTGACGCACGCTAGTTATATATGACGTAAGATTAACGTGCACCTACTTTTACAGGAGTGCTGTCTGTATGCAAGATGTACTTGTCTTGTGCTAGTGTTTTTTGAAATTGTAAGTTTTTAACAGTTTTTTTTCTCATAAGGGCTAAATGTCTCCCTTTCTTCAAAAGCTCTTTTAATGGGGATATTATCATTTAACTTTGTTTTCTGCATTTAACTTTATTAGTTTTTTTGCAGTTATGGAGCCTTTTAATTCTGTCCCTAAAACTGCCTTTGAAGCTTGGTCACTTGAACATTTGATGTGTCCTCCTAGGGGGTGTTTTTTCTTTGTTGATCAAGATTCTTACTGATCTTTTTACTGACTTATTTTTATTTAATTTTATACTAAGCATATTCATTCTCTTTTTAAGGGAATTTGTGCTTTCTTACTTACTTTAGAGGTTAGATGATCCAAAATCAGATGGGAATATACCATTTAGATGTTATATACTGTTCAATCACTTGCTGTGTTTCTTCTCACTGTTGCAGTTTCTGAGATTATATCCAGAAATTGGAAAGTCAGATATTCCTTTTATTTATTTCAAGACTTATTTCATGGTTGGGGCCATTTTTACTCTGGCTATATGTTATAGCATTCTTTTGGAAAATAGTTCTTCTTTAATAGTCCCTTTTAGTTAGGAAGTTTATTAACTTCCTTAAGAGGGTTTTTTTGCAAGCAAGTTATATTTTCACTCCAGTGATATCTAATATTTCAGCTAGATACCAGGCCAATTGCTTTCTTTGGGGAATGCTGACAGGGTCAATGCCCAATAGTTGAATTGGAACAGACCTAAGCAGTTTAAGATCTTATCCTCCATCCAATTTTACATGTAGGTGCAGCCCTCAATCAAGAGGCTTTGGTAGGGGGAAGGTTACTCCTTTTTCAGGAAGCTTGGTTTTTAGTCTGTTCCGGTTCTTTGAATTCTTATTATAGTCTCAAGCATATTAAATAGGTTTCATATCAAGGCCTTCCAAAGAGGTTTTTTTTCTGTTCTATGTTCCTATGAACTATTTACGCTCAAGGTAGATGGGAACATCCTATTTATTGTTACAAAAGTAGGAAGGAACTTTCGGATCTGTTCTGACCTAGAAATTTTGAACAAGTTCCTACCTTTGAAATAGTAGAAACTATTTAGACTTTTCTGTGAGTTCATCTTATGTCCTCAATATATTTTAAGGATGCTTACCTTTATGTTTTTATTTATAGGAACATCTTCGGTTTCTGAGATTTGCTATCTTAGACAAACTTTTTCAGTTTATTGCTCTTCCGTTTGGTCTGGCTACAGCTATCAGAATATTCTCTAAGGTTCTGGATACCCTCTTATTTGTAATCAATTTTCTGGGTATTGCGGTGTTTCCTGCCATGGATATCTTGGTTCGAGATCCATCTTTTCATTTAGGAGTATTTTTTTTTCCCTGCAGACAGTTGTCATTTCTTTAACAACATGGTTGGGTGAAAAAAATTCTAAAAAGTTTTCTGGTTCCTCATATAAAGGTTGCTTTCTCTTGTAAGGTGTATCCAGTCCACGGATCATCCATTACTTGTGGGATATTCTCCTTCCCAACAGGAAGTTGCAAGAGGACACCCACAGCAGAGCTGTACATAGCTCCTCCCCTAACTGCCATATCCAGTCATTCTCTTGCAACTCTCAACAAAGATGTAAGAGGAGAGTGGTAAAATATAGTTAGTTTTTTCTTCAATCAAAAGTTTGTTATTTTCAAATAGTACCGGAGTTGTACTATTTTATCTCAGGCATTATTTAGAAGAAGAATCTGCCTGCGTTTTCTATGATCTTAGCAGCTTGTAACTAAGATCCACTGCTGTTCTCACATATGTCTGAGGAGTGAGGTAACTTCAGAGGGAGAATGGCGTGCAGGTTATCCTGCTATTGAGGTATGTGCAGTTTTAAGTTTTTCTAGGGACTAGAAAATGCTGCTGGTACCTGATTAATGTAAGTTAAGCCTAAAAACAGTGATTTAATAGCGACTTGTATCAGGCTTACTACCAGAGATATATACTCTGATAATATGGCAATATAAAACATTTGCTGGCATGTTTAATCGTTTTTATATATGCTTTGGTGATAAACCTTATTGGGGCCTAGTTTTTTCCACATGGCTGGCTTGATTTTTGCCTAGAAACAGTTTCCTGAGGCTTTCCACTGTTGTAGTATGAGTGGGAGGGGCCTATTTTAGCGCTTTTTTGCGTAGTTAAAATTACAGACAGAGACATTCAGCTTCCCTCAGCAGTCCCCTGCATGCTATAGGACATCTCTGAAGGGCTCTAAAGGCTTCAAAAGTCGTTTATTGAGGAAGGTAGGGCCACAGCTGAGCTGTGGCAGTTGTTGTGACTGTTTAAAAAAAAATGTTTATTTCGTTTTTTTCATCCGTTTTTTGCATTAAGGGGTTAATCATCCATTTGCAAGTGGGTGCAATGCTCTGCTAACCTATTACATACACTGTAAAAATTTCGTTTGATTTACTGCCTTTTTTCACTGTTTTTCAAATTTTGACAAAATTTGTTTCTCTTAAAGGCACAGTACTGTTTTTTATATTTGCTTGTTAACTTGATTTAAAGTGTTTTCCAAGCTTGCTAGTCTGTACAAACATGTCTGACATAGATGAAACTCCTTGTTCATTATGTTTAAAAGCCATGGTGGAACCCCATATGAGAATGTGTACTAAATGTATTGATTTCACTTTAAACAATAAAGATCAGCTTTTGTCTTTAAAAAATTTATCACCAGAGGATTCTGACGAGGGGGAAGTTATGCCGACTAACTCTCCCCATGTGTCAGACCATTTGACTCCCGCTCAAGGGACTCACGCTCAAATGGCGCCAAGTACATTCAAGGAAGCCCATAGCGATTACTTTACAAGACATGGCAGCAGTCATGGATAATACACTGTCAGCGGTATTAGCCAGACTACCTGAATTTAGAGGAAAGCGTGATAGCTCTGTTGTTAGGCGTAATACAGAGCATACAGACGCTTTAAGAGCCATGTCTGATACTGCCTCACAATATGCAGAAGCTGAGGAAGGAGAGCTTCAGTCTGTGGGTGATATCTCTGACTCAGGGAAACCTGATTCTGATATTTCTAATTTTAAATTTAAGCTTGAGAACCTCCGTGTTTTGCTTAGGGAGGTTTTAGCTGCTCTGAATGACTGTGACACAATTGCAGTGCCAGAGAAATTGTGTAGACTGGATAAATACTTTGCAGTGCCGGTGTGTACTGAGGTTTTTCCAATACCTAAAAGGTTTACAGAAATTATTAATAAAGAGTGGGATAGACCCGGTGTGCCGTTTTCCCCCCCTCCTATTTTTAGAAAAATGTTTCCCATAGACGCCACCACACGGGACTTATGGCAAACGGTCCCTAAGGTGGAGGGAGCAGTTTCTACTTTAGCAAAGCATACTACTATCCCTGTCGAGGACATTTGTGCTTTTTCAGATCCTATGGATAAAAAATTAGAGGGTTACCTTAAGAAAATGTTTATTCAACAAGGTTTTATCCTGCAGCCCCTTGCATGCATTGCTCCTGTCACTGCTGCTGCGGCGTTGTGGTTTGAGTCTCTGGAAGAGGCTTTACAGACAACGACTCCATTGGAGGACGTACTTAACAAGCTTAGAGCACTTAAGCTAGCTAATTCTTTTGTTTCTGATGCCATTGTTCATTTGACTAAACTAACGGCTAAGAATTCTGGATTTGCCATCCAGGCGCGTAGGGTGCTATGGCTCAAATCTTGGTCAGCTGACGTGACTTCAAAGTCTAAATTACTTAACATTCCCTTCAAAGGGCAGACCCTATTCGGGCCTGGTTTGAAGGAAATTATTGCTGACATTACTGGAGGTAAAGGTCATGCCCTTCCTCAGGACAGGTCCAAATCAAGGGCCAAACAGTCTAATTTTCGTGCCTTTCGAAACTTCAAGGCAAGTGCAGCATCAGCTTCCACTGTTACAAAATAAGAGGGAACTTTTGCTCAGACCAAGACGGCCTGGAAACCTAACCAGTCCTGGAACAAAGGCAAGCAGGCCAAAAAGCCTGCTGCTGCCTCTAAGACAGCATGAAGGAATGGCCCCCTATCCGGTAATGGATCTAGTAGGGGGCAGAATTTCTCTCTTCGCCCAGGCGTGGGCAAGAGATGTTCAGGATCCCTGGGCGTTGGAGATTATAACTCAGGGGTATCTTCTGGACTTCAAGGCTTCTCCTCCACAAAGGAGATTTCACCTTTCACGATTATCTGTCAACCAGATAAAGAAAGAGGCATTCTTACACTGTGTCCATCCAGTTCCAAAGGAGGAACAGGGACAGGGATTTTACTCAAATCTGTTTGTGGTTCCCAAAAAAGAAGGAACCTTCAAACCAATCTTGGATCTAAAGATCGTAAACAAATTCCTCAGAGTTCCATCATTCAAAATGGAAACTATTCGGACCATCCTACCTATGATCCAGGAGGGTCAATATATGACTACGGTGGATCTAAAGGATGCTTACCTTCACATTCCGATACACAAAGATCATCATCGGTTCCTAAGGTTTGCCTTTCTGGACAGGCATTACCAGTTTGTGACTCTTCCCTTCGGGTTAGCTACAGCCCCAAGAATTTTTACAAAGGTTCTGGGGTCGCTTCTGGCGGTCCTAAGGCCGCGGGGCAGTGGCCCCTTATCTAGACGACATTCTGATACAGGCGTCAAACTTCCAAATTGCCAAGTCCCATACGGACATAGTTCTGGCATTTCTGAGGTTGCACGGGTGGAAAGTGAACGAGGAAAAGAGTTCTCTGTCCCCACTCACAAGAGTCTCCTTCCTAGGGACTCTGATAGATTCTGTAGAAATGAAAATTTACCTGACGGAGTCCAGGTTATCAAAACTTCTAAGTTCTTGCCGTGTTCTCCATTCTATTCCGCGCCCTTCGGTGGCTCAGTGCATGGAGGTAATCGGCTTAATGGTAGCGGCAATGGACATAGTTCCGTTGGCGTGCCTATATCTCAGACCGCTGCAACTATGCATGCTCAGTCAGTGGAATGGGGATTACACAGATTTGTCCCCTCTACTAAATCTGGATCAAGAGACCAGAGATTCTCTTCTCTGGTGGCTATCTCGGGTCCATCTGTCCAAAGGTATGACCTTTCGCAGGCCAGATTGGACAATTGTAACGACAGATGCCAGCCTTCTAGGTTGGGGTGCAGTCTGGAACTCCCTGAAGGCTCAGGGATCGTGGACTCAGGAGGAGAAACTCCTCCCAATAAATATTCTGGAATTGAGGGCAATATTCAATGCTCTTCAGGCTTGGCCTCAGTTAACAACCCTGAGTTTCATCAGATTTCAGTCGGACAACATCACGACTGTGGCTTACATCAACCATCAAGGGGGAACAAGGAGTTCCTTAGCGATGTTAGAAGTCTCCAAAATAATTTGCTGGGCAGAGAAACACTCTTGCTACCTATCAGCGATCCATATCCCAGGTGTAGAGAACTGGGAGGCGGATTTTCTAAGTCGTCAGACTTTTCATCCGGGGGAGTGGGAACTCCATCCGGAGGTGCTTGCTCAATTGATTCATCGTTGGGGCAAACCAGAACTGGATCTCATGGCGTCTCGCCAGAACGCCAAGCATCCTTATTACGTATCCAGGTCCAGGGACCCGGAAGCGACGCTGATAGATGCTCTAACAGCGCCTTGGTCTTTCAACCTGGCTTGCGTGTTTCCACCGTTTCCTCTGCTCCCTCGACTGATTGCCAAAATCAAGCATGAGAGAGCATCAGTGATTTTGATTGCGCCTGCGTGGATACGCAGGACCTGTTATGCAGACCTAGTGGACATGTCATCCTTTCCACCTTGGTCTCTGCCTCTGAGTCGAGACCTTCTACTTCAAGGTCCTTTCAATCATCCAAATCTAATTTCTCTGAGACTGATTGCATGGAGATTGAACGCTTGATTTTATCAAAGCGTGGCTTCTCCGAGTCTGTCATTGATACCTTAATACAGGCACGAAAGCCTGTTACCAGGAAAATCTACCATAAGATATGGCGTAAATATCTTTATTGGTGTGAATCCAAGGGCTACTCATGGAGTAAGGTCAGGATTCCCAGGATATTATCTTTTCTCCAAGAGGGTTTGGAGAAAGGATTATCAGCTAGTTCTTTGAAGGGACAGATCTCTGCACTGTCTATTCTTTTGCACAAGCGTCTGGCGGATGTTCCAGACGTTCAGGCGTTTTGTCAGGCGTTGGTTAGAATCAAGCCTGTGTTTAAACCTGTTGCTCCCCCATGGAGTTTAAATTTGGTTCTTAAGTTCTTCAAGGGGCTCCATTTGAACCTCTTCATTCCATAGATATCAAGCTTTTATCTTGGAAAGTTCTTTTTTTGATGGCTATTTCCTCAGCTCGTAGAGTCTCCGAGTTATCTGCTTTACAATTTGATTCTCCTTATCTGATCTTCCATGCAGATAAGGTAGTTCTGCGTAAAAAACCTGGGTTTTTGCCTAAGGTGGTATCTACTAAGAATATCAATCAAGAGATTGTTGTTCCATCATTGTGTCCTAATCCTTCTTCAAAGAAGGAACGTCTTTTACATAATCTGGACGTGGTTCGTGCTTTAAAGTTTTACTTACAAGCCACTAAATATTTTCGTCAAACATCTGCTTTGTTTGTTGTTTACTCTGGACAGAGAAGAGGTCAAAAGGCTTCGGCAACCTCTCTTTCTTTTTGGCTAAGAAGCATAATCCGCTTAGCCTATGAGACTGCTGGACAGCAGCCTCCTGAAAGGATTACAGCTCATTCTACTAGAGCTGTGGCTTCCACTTGGGCCTTTAAAAATGAGGCTTCTGTTGAACAGATTTGCAAGGCGGCGACTTGGTCTTCGCTTCATACTTTTTCCAAATTCTACAAATTTGATACTTTTGCTTCTTCGGAGGCTATTTTTGGGAGAAAGGTTTTACAGGCAGTGGTACCTTCCGTTTAAGTACCTGCCTTGTCCCTCCCTTCATCCGTGTACTTTAGCTTTGGTATTGGTATCCCACAAGTAATGGATGATCCGTGGACTGGATACACCTTACAAGAGAAAACACAATTTATGCTTACCTGATAAATTTATTTCTCTTGTGGTGTATCCAGTCCACGGCCCGCCCTGTCATTTTAAGGCAGGTCAAAATTTTAGATTAAACTACAGTCACCACTGCACCCTATGGTTTCTCCTTTCTCGGCTTGTTTCGGTCGAATGACTGGAAATGGCAGTTAGGGGAGGAGCTATATACAGCTCTGCTGTGGGTGTCCTCTTGCAACTTCCTGTTGGGAAGGAGAATATCCCACAAGTAATGGATGATCCGTTGACTGGATACACCACAAGAGAAATAAATTTATCAGGTAAGCATAAATTGTGTTTTTCTGGGTGGTTTATATATTGTTTCTATGAGCAAAGATGGCAGAGCAAAGATGACTGAAGCTTGTGTTTGCCTGTTAGTATCTTCAGTCTCTGTTTTTTTCCTTCAGTTGCTCTTTGCATGGAGGTGTCAGGTCTCATATTTTGGCCTTGGTTGCTATTCCGTTTGCTCGCTTCCATATGAGTCCTAATCAGCTTTGTATAATTTTCCAATGATACAGGAACCTTTCTCAGTTTTCTCTGATGACTAATTTACATTTCGGAGCATATCTGTTTCTGTCTTGGTAGATGAGCTATTAGCCGTTCATCCAGGGGGATGCAAGTTTTTTTTTTCCAGGATGGGGAGGCCGTCTGAGGGTCTCAGAAGGCATAAGGGGTTTAGTTTCCTCAGAAAGCGATGTTACCTGTTGATGGTTTTTAAACATGCAATATTCAGGGCCCTTCAGAGTTGGCATCTATTCTAAGGGAATTTTTTCCTCTGTTTCAGATTTGACTATGTTACAGCTGTAGCTTATGTCAGTCATCTGGGGGGGGGTAGACTTATAGTTCCCTAGTAATGAGGATAGTATCTTTATTTCTTTCCTGGGCAGAAGGTTATTGCTGTCTGATTTCTGTTGTTCATGTTGAAGAACTGTATAACTGGAAAGCATTTTTTTTTCTCCGTCTTTAGTTCTTCCGTCTGGAAGAGTGGTGTCTTCATCTAGTTATGTTCTATCAGATAATAGATTTTTGGGGTCGCCCAAAGATAGTTCTGATGGCTTCCCTGTTGAATCTCAATTTTCCAAGGTACTGAGTAAGATCCAGGGATCTTTGAACTGTGTTTGTGGATGTTCTGGTAGTTCAGTGGTCTTCCTGGCTAACCTATATTTTTTCCACCTCAGGACTTTACTTTTTATTCCAGGGTGATTGCCAAGATTTGGTAGGAATGGCTTTGGTCCAGCTTGCTCTATGTTGTCCCTGCCATTTTCGGTATGCAGATATGGTTATTTTATCCACTTTCTCTCCTTGTCTGTTTTCTTTTGCATCCTGACCTTCTATTTTAAAGTCCTCCTTTCTATCGGGAATCTAGTTCTCTTGGCTTGATGGAGTGAAGATAGAATCAGAATCCCTTTGAACTATTTGCTCAGTTATAGAGTTTCTTATACAGGCTTGTAAGTCTGTGACTAGGGGAATTGTTGTTTAAACGTCTGTAAGGTCTTTATTTCTTGGTGTTTGAATCAAGTTTTTTCTTGGCATTCTTTTTGAATTCTCAGATTTCTTATTACAGGATGGTTTGGATAACGATTTATCCGCCAGTTCTTTTGAAGGGTCAGTATTCTGCCCTGTTTAGTTAAGTTCTTTAAGAAGATTGCTAATCTTTCTGACATTCATGGTTTAGCCCCAGCCTGTCTTAGAATTAAAGGGATAGGAATGTCAAAATTAAAGTTGCATGATTAATATAGAGCATGTCATTTTAAGACACTTTTAAATTCACTTCTATTTTCAAATGTGCTTCGTTCTCTTAGTATCCCTAGTTAAAAAATGAATACGCACATATCATACACTAGTGGGAGCTTCTGCTAATTGGTGCCTGCACACATTTGTGTCTTGTGATTGGCTAAATCGATATTTTCTGCTTCCTGTCAGTAGTGCAATGCTGTCCCTTCAGCAATGGATAACAAGAGAATGATAATATAATTACATTGGAAAGTTGTTTTAAATTGTATGTTCTATCTGAATCATAAAAGAAAATGTTGGGGTTTACTATCCCTTTAAGTCTGCTATTATCAATGCATCAGGTGGATATCAATCTTTTTTCTGGACGTTATGTTTAATTGAGCTATTATGGGGTATATTTATCATAGTGCGAGTGGACATGATACGATGTAGCATATCATGTCCGCTGCACATCGATAAATGCCGACAGCATACGCTGTTGGCATTTATCATTGCACCAGCATTTCTTGTGACCTGTTGGTGCAATGCCGCCACCTGCAGATTCGCGGCCAATCAGCCGCTAACAGGTGGTGTCAATCAACCCGATCATATTCGATCGGGTGTATTTCAGTCCGCTGCTTTAGACCGCTGCTTCATAACTTCTGTTTCCGGCCGAAACAGGGGCATTAAAGGGACAGTCTAGTATAAATTAAACTTTCATTATTCAGATAGGACATTTAATTTTTATCAACTTTACAATTTACTTTTATCATCAAATTTGCTTTTTTCTCTTAGTATTCTTAGTTTAAACTAAACCTAGGTAGGCTCATATGCTAATTTTTAAGCCTTTGAGGGCTGCCTCTTATCACATGCTTTTAAAATCTCTTTTCAACACAACGAGACGGAAAGTACACGTTGGCCCTATAGATAACACTGTGTACAGGCACAGGGGGTTATTTAATATTTAGCACAAAACAATGCTAAATGCAAGACAATAGATAATAAACAGTCACAGTCATGTGATCAGGGGGCTGGAAGAAGGTTCCTAGATACAAGGTAATCACAGAGGTAAAAAGTTTATTAATATAACTGTGTTGGTTATGCAAAACCGGGGAATGGGTAATAAAGGGATTATCTATCTTTTAAAACAATAACAATTCTATGGTAGACTGTCCCTTTAAGCTCCATACGGATCTTGATAAATCGGCACCTTAATCTGTTAGAAGAGTTTCTACTCTTTCTAATCTTTTTTTCTTTTTCTTTAGGATAAGGTTATGTTTTCTGACTATATAAGTTGGGACATTGTTGTTCCTTCTTTATTATTCAGAGTGGTCCCTTCATGTTTTGGATTCTGTTAGAACTTTGTAGTGTTATGTTGACACTACTTAGGTTTTCAGGCTAACTTTTAGCGTGTTTGTTCCTTTTGCTGGTTCTAGGAAATTCAGAGAATTTCTGCTGTTTTGTTGGATTCTTGGATTAAGCATTTTATTCATATAGTTTTCTTGGCGGAAAGTAAGCCTCCACCTAGATGGCTTTCTGCTTATTTTTTCAGACCAGTTGCCACTTGTTTTATCAGTGGACCAATATTTGTTAGTCAGCTATTTGCTCTTCTTTGCACCTTTTTCTATCATTTTAATGTTCTTTCTTCTTCTGAGGCAGCCTTTGGTAGTGTGTCCTACAGGTAGTTGTCATAAGTTCATTTTAATTTTGCCTGTTGGTTATTTTTTATTGCCTTTAGGGTTGTGGATTTATTTTCTCAGTGAAAAAAATATGTTTTTTAGATCCTACCCTTTTCTGTTATTACTCGTGGACTCTACAGTTTGGGTATTAGTTCCCAGGAGAAATGGATCGTGTACTCTCACCACCTGTATGAAAGAAAGCATAATTTATGCTTTCCTGATAAATTCATTTTTTTCATGGTGGTGAGAGTCCACACGACCCCACAGTGTTGTTTTTCTATGTTGTTTTTTTCCTTTTTTTTTTTTTTGCTTACCACTTTTTTCACTGCTCTTATTTTGGTGGCTCGTAATTACTTTTCTTTCCTCTTTGTGCTCTGCTATATGTTAGATTGAGGTACTGGTGAGGTGGGAGGGGTTTTATAGAGTTCTTGGAATTTGGGAATCTTTGCTTCCTTCTAGTGGTAGGGAATCGCTATTTCTGCCTGTTTTAAAGGCTCTATTGACAGCCACCTAATCACATGCTTTTGTATGTGCTTTTCACAACAGGAGACTGATAGTTCATGTTGGCCATATAGATAATAATGTCTTCACTTCTGGGAAGTTTTAAGAGTTAGCACAACACAGTACTAAATGCAACTTAATAGATTTTAAATAGTCACAGTCATGTGATCAGGGGGCTGTCAGAAGATGCTTAGATACAAGGTAATCACAGAGGTAAAACATATATTAATATAACTGTGTTGGTTGTACAAAACTGGGGAATAGGGAATAAAGGGATTATCTATCTTTTAAAACAATAACAATTCTGTTGTAGACTGTCCCTTTAAGTATTTACATTTTGAGTAGTGGATTCAACAGTCAAAATCAGCTATTTCAATTGACAAAATAAAGAAGCTATTTGTAATAAATGTAATGCACTCAAGTACAATTGATCACTGGGAACACATAAAAAAAGGGCGAAAATGTCACAGTACACTGTCCCTTTAAGGTAATTAAGATATTATGTGTAAAGCAAAATGTCAGTGACTGTGTGCAGTTGGATGGGCATAAGAGGAGGCAAGAGAAGACACAAAGGTGAGAAGGGGAAGCAAAGAAAATAAGGCCCAAAATAGTCCTTTATCTTAGTCTGGAGTAATAAATTGTCATCTGAAATGTATTTGTTCGATGTGAAAATGATTGTGAAATGATGTGCGCTATTTCCATTGCTGTCGCTTGCCAGTAATGCACATCTTTCCTTCTTTTCCAGGGCTATTCAGCGCCGCCCAGACCTGGTGTGCCTATGGAAGCTGCTGGGTGATGCTTGCACATGTTTACATGCAGTCTCACCCTCCAAAATCAAAGTGGATGTTCTGGGTGTTATAGTTGGTCAGAATGAGGGCAGACAACTATTAAATAAATCTGAACTAGTGAAGCTAGGAGGAAGGTACAAATGTTTTTCTCTCACTTTAGATTGTAGAAAAAGTACAGAGGGGCATGAAACTCTGAAATGAAAAACTGTGTAATTATGTACAGATTTGCTATAAAGGCTATGGGTTCTGTGTTAGCATCCTGGCTGATTTATGTTTATATTTTATTATAGATGTTATGGTCGTTGCTTGAAGCTTCAGTCTGCATCTAATCTTTGGTGTGATCTTGGCATAAATTATTACTACCAGGCGCAAAACTTGCTAAATTCTGACAGTAGAAATAATGAAATTAGTGATTTACTGGAAAAGTCTCTACAGGTAAAGTATTACTTGTTGCATAGTTGTGGTATTAATTTTTTTTATATTTATCACATATATTTCTACAGGTTACAATCTGATTGTACTTTTTTCTTAAAAATAATAGCAATTTGGCTGTCTACTGATAGCGAACATCACTACATTTTCAGATGCTTTAATGGGTTATTTCTTCTCATTGTGGTCCATTTCAGTCACCAGTAAATTGCATAGGTTGTTCATCTCCAACCCAATTCAAAGTTCTTTAAAATCTTGAAAACGCCTACATCTTGCAGATGCTCAGGCCACTCTCACTTCTACAGAAGTTTTTTTTAAAGTTCTTTTGAACTTTTCCAAATCTGCTCCTATAACCCACTGAAAGATTGATTTGCTTGTTTCAAGTTATATCTGTTGGTCTTTAATAAACATTCTTTTTTGTTTGCTTAAAGGGACACTGAACCCAATTTTTTTCTTTCATGATTCAGATAGAGCATGACATTTTAAGCAACTTTCTTTTTTTTTTTTTTTTAAATATTTATTTATATCCAACCAAGTGTACAATCACATGGATTCAAACTCCTTGTGCCACGCAGGGCCAGGTAAGACATATTTTGAAACAAAACAAGACAATTTAGGACAACAGAATCACTTCCTCTTAACAAAATAATAATCCCCTTATATGAAGTATTTGTACACTTAGCTGGAATTTTTCTATTCTTTTCCTTTCTCTTTTTTAAATAAGATTTATATTATGCAACAACATAGATATATATACATTCTGGCATTAGCAACAAAACCGAGAAGAAACAAAATAACAGAAAATAAATGAATTACAGTTCTTCTGTAACAGTGTATATGTCTACAACCAAAAAATTAAAGAAATTTTAGATCAGCTCTTAATAATATATACTATACATTTATTAACTATGCCTCTTTATGCCTCCACTGTAGCAAATATACTTTAACATTGAATCTAACTCCTGTTTGATCTGACCTGACACTATATTGATCGGATTCTAGCTCAAGGGAATTTCCTGACCTAAAATTACAACACACACCAAAAAAAAAAAAAAACAAGAAAAAAAAAGAAAAAAAAAAAAAAAAAAGAAACAAAACGAAAACAAAAATCCCCACCAGTCCGTATTCCCCCCCTCCGTATTCATTCCCCTTCCGACTCTCCAATGTTACACCATATACGCGGGAAATGACAAGCCAATACTTGTAATTGCACATATGGAGTGTCCCTAAAAGGTTTAACCAACCTAATTTGAGTTTCCACAGGGAAAGATAGAATAAATATTTCCCATTGGTTAAAGAACCGGGCTAACCTTCCCTCCGTAACGTCTTGCAAATTCCATTGTTCTTGTGTAAAATGGGCAGTCAAAGCATTTTTAAGCTATTTTAATTTAGGGACTATTTTCGCTTTCCATGCTCTCAATAATATGTTGCGGCCAAGAAATATGATCAAGTTGATTAATTTAAAGTTTCTGGGGGCACTCTGCGGATTCACTAAAAAAAATATTTCCATCGGCTGAAAATTGTAATCTATTTTGAGAGAGGCCTGTATCCAGTGCTCTACCCTAAGCCTTAATTGACCAATCTTTGGGCAAGTCCAAAAACAATGTAAAAGGTCTGCCCTAGAAGCAGAACATTTGGGGCATACCACCTTCACCCTATACCAATTAGTCAATCTAGCTGGCGTCAAATACGTCATAAAGGCTAGCTTAATTTGTGTCTCTCTCCAGGTGGTCAGCACCCAACTTTTTCCAATTATCTTAAAAGTATTCTCGATAACCTGGCTATCAACCTCAGGAAAAAACTTACTCCATTTTTCAGCTATAAACTCTCTCTGTACATCCGATGGTCCCTGATTCAAGAAATTATAGAAAGGAGCTATTGAGTACAAGCCGCCTTGAAAATTATTTATTTTAATTTGAAGCTCCAAAAGGGCCCACTCTACTCCATAACTTTGCTTTAACTCAAATATAAAATGCCTTAACTGCAAATATGCGTAAAAATCTTTATTTCCGAGTCCAAATAAATGTGTTAATTCACTAAAGGTTAATGGCACAAGATTTGAATCCAACATTTGAGCGACAAATACCAATCCTTTGGAAGACCATACCCTGAAAACTTTATCTGACAACCCTGGTGCAAAATTAGGGTTCCCTATAATAGGTAAATATTTAGAGACATAAGGCGAACACCCCGCAAGGACGCAACATTTTTGCCATGCTAGAATAATATATCTATAAGTACTGAGAGCAAAAATTGAAGATGGAAGTGTATTCATTGGACAGTGTAAAATAGCATCTAATCGAAATGGAGCCACCAGGGCCGTTTCCCAGAATACTGCCGAGACCTGTTCGCGATTGGTTACCCAATCAACCGCAACTTTCATCCGTGCTGCCAAGCTGTAGAATTGTAGATTGGGAAGAGATAGACCTGCTGCTTCTTTATTACACATAAGACGTAGAGCAGAGATACGCGCCCTGGCGCCCTTCCAGATTAGGTTGGAACATGCCCTATTATAGTTGGTTATATCTGTCTTATGAATAGGAATTGGGATATTTTGTATGAGGTAAAATAATTTAGGAAAGAGAATGGTTTTTATAAGTATGATCCTAGCTGTTAAGGAGATAGGTAGATTTTTCCATCCTTCCATCTTGTTTTTACATTCTAGAAAGCATTTACCGAAGTTTAATTTATACCAGACATCTGGATTCGCACTTAATTTGATGCCAAGATAGGTTATCTGCGAAGTCTCGGTAAATGGGTGTCTGAAATATTGATCTTTCTTATTAAGCCATAATAGCTCAGATTTGGTGAGGTTAATTTTATAGCCCGAAATTGCACCAAACAATTCAATCGATTCTAGTAGTCGGGAAAGACTTCGTTCAATATTACTCAGACATAGAAGTATATCATCCGCGTACATTAGTAATACTAATTTCTGATCTCCAACCCGAATCCCTTCCAATTTCTGTCGAAGTAAAATTGCTAGCGGCTCTAATGATAAGTTAAACAACAATGGGGATAGTGGGCAACCCTGACGCGTACCCTGTTGTAGGACCATCCGTTGAGAAATCTGCCCATTAATTAGTAGAGATGAGATGGGGGTAGAGTATACTAACTGAATAAATTTATACATATGTCCTGTCAGGCCAAATTGTTCTAAGGAATAAAATAGATGCCTCCAAGCGATACGATTGAAAGCCTTTTCAGCGTCTAACGTTAGTAAGGCTAAGTCCACCATATCGCTATGTCTTGTTGTTCTAAGTTTATTCCAGAAAAAGTCTATCAGAGTCATGACCTTTCGTGTATTCCTAGTGGGATTTCTCCCTGCCATGAAGCCTGACTGATTTTCATGGATGATTGAGCCTAAATGCGGTTTTAATCTGTTTGCTAAAATAGATGTTAACAATTTATAGTCCGTGTTTAATACGGAGATTGGTCTATATGATTCTGGAAGATCTGGTTATTTGTTTTTTTTGGGAATCAGAGATATAACTGCTGCTGCGAAATATGGTGAACATTTATTGTTCCCAATAAAATTAAAATTAAACAATTTTTCCAGTGCTAAAATAATATGTGGTTGGAGAATCCTATAAAATTCACTGGGAAGACAATCTGGACCAGCTGCTTTATTTGTTTTGGAAGATTTAATTGCTACTGAAATTTCTTCCACATCGATCAGTTTATTAATCTCTGCCAAAATCTCTGGAGAAATTTTGGGAATCTTGATCTTATCCCAGAATAATTTCTGCTTATCTATCGAATAGTCTTCAGCTCTATAAAGCACGCTAAAATAATCATAAATTTTTTTAGTAATATCCGCATTGTTAGTAAACCTACCTGTATTAGATCTAATGGCCTTTATGGGATTCCGACGATTTTTTTTAGTTAGCCTAGCCAAAAATTTGGCGGATCTGCCCGCAAAACCTCCATATAGGGCTTTTTGTCTCTGAAGATCTAAAGCAGTCTTTTGTTTGATAAATATGTCTCGCGCGTTCTTGGCGTCTATATACTTTTGCCATTTAACTCTTGTGTGCTCGCTTAAGTATACTCTGTATGTATTCTTTACTTGATTGCTCAGTTGCGTCTCCTGCTGTCTAATTCTTTTTTTCAGTTTACACATGTACGCCTTAATTTGGCCTCTTATTACAGCTTTAGCCGCTTCCCAATACACCTCTGGTCTATTTTTATAATCTTTATTAATATTCTCATATTCTCTCCATTGATTAATCAGCCAGTTCTGGAAGTTACTATTATTCACTAAATATTTAGGGAAAAAAATAGTTTGATTGGTAATTACCTGTCTCTGGGGTACATTAAGTGATAATGTGATCACCGCATGATCTGAGATTGTTATATCTCTTATGTCCGCTTTCCATTCTAAGCCAATCATAGATTCTGCAATCAGAAACATATCTATCCTGGACAGGGATTGCTGACCTCTTGCTAGACATGTGAAAGCTCTCAGATCTGGATTTTGTGTGCGCCAGATATCTGTTAACCCTAGTTGTGTGGAAAATTTTTGAAGGATACGAGTCTTCCTGTCGCAAACAAAATTATAGCTTTTACTTGCTCTGTCAAGAATAGGATCTGCTATTAGATTAAAATCCCCCGCCACTATAAGATTTTGACCTATAAATTTATGCAGATATCGGACCATCCTGTCCCAGAATAACTTGTCAATTTTATTTGGCCCATATATATTGCACAATACATACCGTATTTTATTAATTGTGATTTCTACAATTAAAAAGCGGCCTTCCTGATCTATGGTGGAAGAATCTATTTTATACTCTAAGTTTTTATTAAAAAGAATAGCCACTCCTCTTTTACGTGCGTTAAATGGGGCCGCAATTACCTCACCTACCCAGTTAGTCTGAAGTTTCACATATTCCGAGCTTTTTAGGTGTGTCTCCTGTAAGAAGGCGAGATCTGGTTTTAATTTTGCTAGATGTTTAATTATGGTCTTCCTCTTTATTGGAGAATTTATGCCCCCCACGTTCCAAGAAACCAAGTTAAGCGTGTCTAACATACCTCCAAACAAACAAACTTTAACAGGTGTCCCTTCAATATATTAGAATTTAAACAACCAACCATACTGCGTGGGGGGAAAAGCCACCAAGGGGGAACGGAGTGGGGGGGAAAGAAAAAAAAAAAAACTGTAAGTAAAACTTTAAAATACAACCACATAAAAAGAACATGTCCCATTCTTAATTCTTATTAATGAATTTCTATGTCATTTTCCTCAACACCTTCTAGTCAAGCTATGCCCATTTTATTACATAAAGACATCACTTCCTCACTATTATTTACCACATATGAGACCCCTGCCTTATTAATTAGAAGCTTAGCTGGATAAACCAGTCTAACACTACATTCCGCTTTCAGAAATTTATCAAAGAAAGGGGACATTTCTCTTCTTTTGGCCCTAGTTTCCGCGGAAAAGTCTTGAAAGATTGAAATTCTATGGGAGTTAATAATCAAGGAGTTAAGTTTTCTGTAATGGCTCAAAAATAATACTTTATCTTGATAATTGACAAACTTGAAAATGATCGGCCTTGTTTTAAGCATAGTGAAATTTTCTCTGAGCACCCCTATTCTGTGGGCTCTTTCTATCAAAAATGGTGTAGGAGGAGGAGGGATCATGAGTGGCTGAGGAAGCGTGATGGAGACAAAACGTAATACATCTTGGAATTCAGCTGTTTCAGGCAGGCCAATCACTCTCAAGTTGTTACGCCTTGACCTATCTTCAAGGTCCTCTACTCGGGCTTGTAACTGAGCGATGGCCTTATCCTGGACAGCTGATGCCGAACTCACAACGTTCAACCTATCCTCTACGTCGGACACTCTTGTCTCGACCTCCTCCATTCGGACAGTAAATTGCCTAATCTCATTGGAAAGATTAGAGATCTCTGACTTTATTTCCTGTTTAACTAAATCCAAATGTGGGGCCATCATTTTCGCCACTTCTGCGGCAAATTCAGACATATCATTAAAAAGATTCATTGCATTTCTATCTTGGGAAGTATCATGGGGCCCCTCTATACTTTTGGAGTTGCCTCTCTTGTCTCTCTGTTTAGGTGGCATAATAGGAGAGGAATTTTTTTGCTGAGAGATAAACCTCTCCATTCACCTCTGTATACGTGTGTTTCGTGCTAGATAAAATACCAATATATCAATAAATGTGTCTATGTGTGATGCTCACAGTCAATCCCCTAGGGGGGCTGACCGAGTGTAAGTGCAAAAAAAAAAAATTGTGAGCAAAAATGTACAAAATCAAACACGCACACTTATAGTGCCAAAAAAGTGTTGGAATCAGTGATTCTCAGTGAACTCAGTGGGGGGGGGCGATGTGGGGGAGAAAAAAAAAAAAAATTAGTTGGTACCAATATGTGCACAGGGGCTAAAAAAAAGGTGAAATCTTAAAAAAAAAAAAAAAAAAAAAAAAATCGGTGCTTCTTAGTATAGCTTGAGAAAAAGAAAAAAAAAAAAAAAAATACAGCCAAAAATATTATCAAAAATGGAGAGAAAATTTAGCTCAAATCTTAGGATTTCCTAAAGATGGATTTCAACACAATAATTATCCAAATTTATAGCAGGAGAGCAAAATAACCCCAGGTCTTTCTTAGGCTCCACAAAACTCCTAGATATATTAGTTTTGTAGTTTTAGGATATATACACTGTGTAGTACTTAACACTAGTGTTTAATGGGATGCTTATATACCCTCAACACAATTTAATGAGCCCTTAAACACTATCTCTATATGAAAGACTTCTGGGTCAATAAACATGTAGTAATTGATAGCGTTATATCAAAAGGATTGATACACCTATTTACACTAAATCCCCCTTTTTTTTCCCCCTTCTGAATAAACTAACAATATTTGTGTATGTTAAGCAGAAAAAGATTCATTAGGAGACACACATCAGGGAACCTATTCATCCTGTAGCAACATGCTGTATGTTAAATCTGGCACAATTGTTAAATAACCTTGGTACATTAAATAGCTACATATAAACTGACAGTTAGGTTTACCCTAAACAGTCCCAGAGACCAGACAGGGGCACCTTAATACCCTTTGTTTATTAACTTTATTTCTAGACCGTTTCTGGACACTGCACATTGATATTCCACTGGGACAACACACTCTTCAAAATGCCATTAGGTTAAAAAGTCTTGTCTAGGACAATGTGGTATCACTCCAATTGTTTAAGAGGAAAATGTCCCGTACTTATATACCCTCCAGGTATTACACTTACATATCTTCTGGCAGCTGTCCAAAAAAGAAAGAAAGCACAGGTACCTCAGAACTCGATGTTAGCACATGCCGAGATGCTGCTGATGAGCACAAAATACTGCTACTCTTAGTACCCCTTCCTCTTCAGTGTTGGATCTACCGCACCATAACGGGGAATCCTTCTAAAATTTCCAGAGCCTTTTGCCTTGACTAACGCCGTCTTAGCTGTGATACGTGTTTGCCCATGCAAAGTTCCACTTCTCGGCTTATTTAATGCAACTCGGCTTGAGCTTTGTCCTCCTGGACCATACGATTAGCTGTCTGTGTTAGCCGTTGTCTGTTGTAGAGGACGAAGGGAGACTCGGTTAACAGCACTCTACTTCCAGGACCCGTTTGGCGCGACGCCAACAGAAAGTAGGAGTGTCGGCTCACCGCTACTGGATTGGCTCAGACTGCTGCAGCCGGGTACACACCTTCCCCTCCGGCGCTACGAGATTTGAAGTAAGCCTGATATTTCTTACACTTACGACACCGTGGCCATTGTGCGCTTATTCCACAACTTCTATGCCAAATTGGAGCACAGAACCGGATCACTGATAGGTTTCAGGTTTATGTCTGTATTTAGCACAGCTCTTCAAACTGCTGAGATTTAATCACACACAGTTCTTGAGGGCCCCCAGTTAAGGTTCCAGTATATGTTAGGTCGTCTTTTTCTTGTCTCCCACCTTCGCCCCGAGACATAAATAATTTAGTGTATCAGGTATTATTTAGCAGGTCGGTAGAGCGAACAAAAAAGCAGTGCTTACAGCTGGACATAACAAGCACTCTCTGGGTTGCCAACACCCCGACAACTCCCCCAGCTTAGGGGGTTTGGAAACGTGCTCTTGGCAAAAGAGCAACTTCAGCCTTGTAGGGACTTCTACTCCGAGATCCACAGATCAGGTGCCGGGTCTATTGAAACCCATTAGGCCAAGGCACAATTCGGAGGCTGGAGATTGATAATATCCTTAGTCAGCAAGGACAGGACAGACGAAGCAGACAGCAGCTACCTGCCAGCTACCTGTTCGCTCCGCCCCCAGCCGGAAGTCATCCTTACACCTTTAAGCAACTTTCTAATTTACTCCAATTATCAATTTTTCTTTGTTCTCTTGCTATCTTTATTTAAAATTCAGGAATGTGATGCATAGGAGCCGGCCCATTTTTGGTTGAGAACCTGGGTTATGCTTGCTTATTGGTGAGTAGATGTAAGCCTCCAATAAGAAAGCACTATCCATGGTTCTGAATCTAAAATGGGCTGGCTGCTAAGATTTACATTCCTGCTTTTAAAATAAAGATAGCAAGAGAACTAAGAAAAATTGAAAATAGGAGTAAATTAGAAAGTTGCTTAAAATTCCATGCTCTATCTGAATCATGTAAGAAAAAAATTGGGTTCAGAGTCCCTTTAATTAAAGTTAAATATAAAGTTCAAATCACACTTTTATAATGTGTAACGTACACAAAATAATTATAAGCATCTAAACATTCATTTATAATTGCAGTCAAGTGTTTGGAGAGCTACATATTTAATTTATAAAATTAATATGAAATTAAATGCACACATCATACATTAATATTATTGGTAAAGTAAAAAAACAAACACCTGCATTCTGACATATTAGGCAGCCAGTCTTCAAAACTAAATCACTTATATGCTATATTTTAGTTTCACTTCAGTCTAGATTATTTGCTTCCCTGAATATTGCTTCTTGAAAGGCTTACAACACTCCTCTAATAGGTTTTCTTTATTTTTCATGTGTTTAACCATATTTTTATGTTATATTGCATTCTAATTCAAACATGTTTTTCTAATTCAAACAGCAGCCCCTTTTATTGACTGGAGCAGCTGTGAAACTGATAAAAAAAAAACATAGCTGCTATACAATTTTTTTTTGTATACAAATGTAAACATTTTGAAATAGGGGCATTTGTTAGCTGTGTTTTTTTTTTATATAAAATGTAATATATGCAATACATTGCTATAATGTTCGTAACTGGTTAATTATACTTTTTTGTAAGTAGTGAAGCAATGCCTAAATAATGATGACTGAAATTAGTGTTTTAATACTGTGCTTCTCCTTATGAACTCTTAAAAAGGACCATTAAATACTGTAGGA
The DNA here is from genome assembly GCF_027579735.1 of Bombina bombina. Taxonomy (NCBI): domain Eukaryota; kingdom Metazoa; phylum Chordata; class Amphibia; order Anura; family Bombinatoridae; genus Bombina; species Bombina bombina. Next base: position 240,592,908 of record NC_069500.1, on the reverse strand, counting down.
TAACATATTCAACAAATGCATAATTAAAAAGACAATACAACACTTGCATTGGATTTGAAACTACCAAGAGATTTTTTTTTCTGACAAATTTCAACGTTTCCTTAAATTTCTCTGTCCCCTTTATTATGTGACAGTCATCAGCCAGTCACAGATTAATAAACGTTTAAAGGGCCATGATACCCAAATGTTGAAACACTTGAAATAAGCATAGCTGTAAAAAGCTGACTAGAAAATATCACCTGAACATCTCTATGTAAAAAAGAAAGATATTTTACCTCAAAAGTTCCTCAGTAGCCACATCCCATTGTAAAGGACTTCTAAGCAGCAAATTAGTATGTCTGTCCCGGGACAGCTAAGGGATTGAGTCTGGTGCACTCTCATCTTATTTCCCTATTCATTTTAAGGAAGTTTACTATGAAATCTCATGAGAGTTTAGTGAAATCTCATGAGATCACAGTAAAAGAGTTCATGACCTCAGCACTGTTGATGCTGATTTGCTGCAGTTCATTTCTTCATATATATATATTTTTTTTACATGCAGCTGAGCAGTAACTGAAATATAACTTTTTACACAGAACTTTCTCTGGTGAGCTGAGGAGATTGTGAGGTAAACTATCTTCTTTTTTTACATAGAGATGCTCAGGTGATATTTTCCTGTCAGCTTTTTACAGTTATACTGCATCAGTTTCAAGTGATTTAGCATATGAGTAGTATGTCCCTTTAAGAGTTGTAAAAACCTTTTCACATACTTAGTAGACACTGTTCAAAGAAAGCACAGATGCCCTTTTACAATTGTTTTCTTGTGCTAGCTCTTTACATAAGACTTGTTCTGCAAAAGAGCAAAGGCAAACAAACTATTTAAAAGGATATGCCCGGAAGTTTGCACTTACTTTAAAGGGAAATAAAACAAGTTGAGATAGAGACAACATCTAATAATATGTACTTTAATTACTTTACCTGTAAATTTATACTGCAGTGCCTCACCGTTAACCCTTTCCTTTAAGTTTTTGAATTGTACAGCTCTAACTCCCCCCACACATTTCCTTTTATGGCTGTATCTATATCTATTGTTGTTTTGGTAGAATACAAACGTGAACAGGGATTATCTGCTGGAGCATGCCTAGAAGCTTTGAACTCAGTTGAAATACAATGCCTGTGTCTTAACACTGATAAGGGGGGGGGGGGGTGGAGCACAGTGTCCAGACAGCATATCTATTTGAGTATTTTTGCTTATTTAAAAAAAAAAAAAAATACTTCCCAACAATTTTTTTTTTAAATGCAAACTATTTTTACTTAATTAGCCATTTTAGGATATCCATAGATCTCAACATGTTTTATGTCCCTTTAAGCGCACTGTGTGGCAGCTGTGTTTGCTGTGATTACATTGCTGCAAGCAATGCTATCACAGAGTACAACAGACACACATACACAAACCTAGGCTTACTCTGCAGCATAGGTTGTTACCAAGAGAACAAAACAATTCTGAAAAAATAATTAAATTGGAACATTAAAAAAAATGCATGGCCAGCCTCTATCTGTAAACATTGCCACTACCAGCAGTATCGTGTAAGAATCAATGTTTTTTCAGTCAGACAAATTCAATTTCAAATGTAACAAATCTCATTTTTATGCAGTGCATTAAAAAGGCTGTAATGATGGACAGTGGAAATTATCTGTACTGGAATGCACTTGGTGTGGTTTCTTGCTCTAAAGGTTTGTCCTATTCTCCAAATATACTTTTTGTTGCAGAGTATTAAACTAAAGCAGCCGGACACTGTACATTTCCTACTCTTCTATTTTTCTATCAAAAAAGCTAATCCTAGACCTACTACAAAAATGATATTCTTAGGCCTAAAGGATTTTTTATTACATGACAGTAGTAAATCGATTGTTTTATTACATGACAGTAGTACAACTATTGTTTTAGTACATAAAAGTAGTACATCTATTGTTTTATTACATGACAGTAGTACAACTATTGTTTTAGTACATAAAAGTAGTACATCTATTGTTTTATTACATGACAGTAGTACATCTATTGTTTTATTACATGACAGTAGTACATCTATTGTTTTATTACATGACAGTAGTACATCTATTGTTTTATTTTGAAAGACTAAATGGTTGCATTTTGAATTTTTTAGAAGCACAAAGTCAGTAAAAAAAACTTGGACGTGTTATGCATTATATGGGAGCTGTGGCAATATTCTGCTGAATGTAATGTAATTATGAGTACAGTAAAGTCAAAGTTAAATGCTTATGAAGATTCAGAAATTTTAAGCATCTTTTCGATTTACTTCTACTATCATATTTACTTTATTTTTGTTTTTTTGTTACCTAGGTAGGCTCAGGAGCAGCAATGTACCACTAGGAGCTAGTTGGTGGCTGCACCTTGTCATTGGTTTACTGTGTGTGTTCAGTTAGCTCCCAGTAGCGCATTGGTGTTCCTGAGCCTACCTAGATTTAATCTTCAATAAAGGATACCAAGAAATATGATAATAGAATTAAATTGGATATTTGTTTATAATCTGAATTGTGAACTTTTAATTTTGACTTTACTGTCCCTTTAATAATATCACAAATACTGATATATATAGTGTTTAATAAACCTTATACATAAACAATTAAATACTTGAATGTTAAATTATAATATTTCCTTAACATTTTGATTCCGAGACTTTTTATATTGAATACACAGATTATTTTACTACCAGCATAGATACATGTAGAAATATAACGTTGTTTGTAGTTACTACACCTTTATATGTTATGTGCTCCTTATGTGTGGTCTTGCAACTTGATGTTATAAAATGTGAACACAAAGGAAACTTGTTAGTCAGCCAATCACAGAAAAGCTTCTGTAGTGATATAGAGCAGTTTATTTATTTTTTATTTTTTAGACCCCTGCAAAGTATTTATTAATGATACCCATCATATATCTGCAGATCATACATAACTTCTGCTCTTGTTACTGTTTTACATTTTTTATCCCCTCTGATTCCTGTATATACTATTCCTTTTGAACTTTATGTATGAAGACTTCCCATGTGCACTTCTAATTCTTTCTCCAGACTTAGAGACAGGAAACACCTTGATATTGTAATATAAACTCAATTATGCGTAGTGAAACATCTTTGGAATATACCTTTATTGTATATTTAAACCCTCTCTCTTTTCATGTAATTTAATTCTGGAAATTGTGGGTTTTCTAATTATCTGAACTGGAAGTGCACACTGCAGACTTTTTAAGGTTACTTTGCTAAATATCTGTCCCTTGTTGGCCTCAGCAGAGGTTATCAGATAAACTCCAAAACATTACAGTTTTCTTTTATAACATAATGGTAGTGGTTAACCTTTTCTGCTCCAGTAGCTATGCCGGATAGACACCATTAAAAAGGCAAATAGTGGGTGCAGTTTGGCTATTGAAAACTATTGCAGTAAATAAGGTGTTTATTTTTATAATGTTTATTTTTTAGTGATGCTATTCTATGGCAAGACAACATAAACGTCTTGTAATTACAAGGTTTTTAGTGTTTTTCTTTCTACAGTGCACGGTCACTCACCTAAATTATATACAGTAATCCACACAAGACCTGTTTCTTCTTGTAGTCTTTTTCATACACAATCACCCATTAGAATCATATTCCCCCTTCCCTCTAGATGACAAATTGTCTTATTTTTTTTGTCCTATTGAGTATTCTGCCACCCACAGTGCAGTGCAAGTACAAATAAATAAAAGTTAATCCTACTAATGCTTTCATTTTTAGAAATCAATAATAACGCTCTAGCCGTGCATGCTTTCATCAAGTCAATCCAGTGCGAACAAAATGTGAGTATAGATTTCTCAAAATCAAAAGTTGTTTACTTGTACTTTAGCAGTGCATTTGTAAATATAATACACAGTTTCTTTTATTAATTTTGCTTTTTTTAATTTCCTTTTTGCTTTGTAGAATGTGGTTGCATGGACAAATTTAGGGGCTTTATATTTGGTAAACAATAATATGGAGGTAAGTTCCACAAAAAAATATATTTAATGATCCCATTCGTCGTGATTCTGTCTGTGTCATTGGAATATCAAATGCTTTTTGTTTTGTCAATACAAATGCCCCTCTAAACAAATGATTTTGCACAATCTGTAAGGTACGATTAAAGGGACACTGAACCAAAATGTTTTCTTTAATGATTCAGATAGAGCATGCAATTTTAAGCAACTTTCTAATGTACTCCTATTATCAAATTTTCTTCATTCTCTTAGTATCTTTATTTGAAATGCAAGAATGTAAGTTTAGATGCCGGCCCATTTTTTGTGTATAACTTACGCCTAGATTTAGAGTTCTGCGTTAGCCATCAAAACCAGCGTTAAGGGATCCTAACGCTGCTTTTGGCCGCCAGCTGGTATTTAGAGTCGTGTAGGTAAGGGTCTAACGCTCACTTTCCAGCCGCGACTTTTCCATACCGCAGATCCCCTTACGCCTATTGCGTATCCTATCCTTTAAATGGGATCTTCATAACGCCGGTATTTAGAGTCTTGGCTGAAGTGAGCGTTAGAACTCTAACGACAAAACTCCAGCCGCAGAAAAAAGTCAGGAGTTAAGAGCTTTATGGGCTAACGCCGGTTCATAAAGCTCTTAACTACTGTGCTCTAAAGTACACTAACACCCATAAACTACCTATGTACCCCTAAACAGAGGCCCCCCCACATCGCCGCCACTCTAATAAATTTTTTTAACCCCTAATCTGCCGACCTCACACCGCCGCCACCTACATTATCCCTATGAACCCCTAATCTGCTGCCCCTAACACCGCCGACACCTACATAATATTTATTAACCCCTAATCTGCCCCCCCCCAACGTCGCCGCTACCTTACCTACACTTATTAACCCCTAATCTGCCGACCGGACCTCGCCGCCACTATAATAAATGTATTAACCTCTAAACCGCCTCACTCCCGCTCGCAAACCCTATAATAAATTTTATTAACCCCTAATCTGCCCTCCCTAACATCGCCGCCACCTAACTTCAAGTATTAACCCTTGATCTGCCGACCGGACCTCGCCGCTACTATAATAAATGTATTAACCCCTAAAGCTAAGTCTAACCCTAACACCCCCCTAAATGAAATATAATTTAAATCTAACGAAATAAATTATTTCTTATTAAATAAATTAATCCTATTTAAAGCTAAATACTTACCTATAAAATAAACCCTAATATAGCTACAATATAACGAATAAATATATTGTAGCTATTTTAGCATTTATATTTATTTTACAGGCAACTTTGTATTTATTTTAACTAGGTACAATAGCTATTAAATAGTTATTTACTATTTAATAGCTACCTAGTTAAAATAATTACAAAAGTACCTGTAAAATAAATCCTAACCTTAGTTACAATTAAACCTAACACTACACTATCAATAAATTAACTAAACTACCGACAATTACCTACAATTAAATCAACTAAACTAAATTACAAAAAATAAAAAAAGATTACAAGAATTTTAAACTAATTACACCTACTCTAAGCCCCCTAAAAAAATAACAAAGCCCCCCAAAATAAAAAAAATGCCCTACCCTATTCTAAAATAAAAAGTTAACAGCTCTATTACCTTACCAGCCCTTAAAAGGGCCTTTTGCGGGGCATGCCCCAAAGAAATCAGCTCTTTTGCCTGAAAAAAAAAACATACAATACCCCCCCCAACATAACAGCCCACCACCCACATACCCCTAATCTAACCCACCCAAACCCCCCTTTGGGTGGTGGGTTGTAATGTTGGGGGGGTATTGTATTATTTTTTTCAGGCAAAAGAGCTGATTTCTTTGGGGCATGCCCCGCAAAAGGCCCTTTTAAGGGCTGGTAAGGTAATAGAGCTGTTAACTTTTTATTTTAGAATAGGGTAGGGCATTTTTTTTATTTTGGAGGGTTTTGTTATTTTGTTAGGGGGCTTAGAGTAGGTGTAATTAGTTTAAAATTCTTGAAATCTTTTTTTATTTTTTGTAATTTAGTGTTTGTTTTTTTTGTAATTTAGTTTAGTTGATTTAATTGTAGGTAATTGTAGGTAGTTTAGTTAATTAATTTATTGATAGTGTAGTGTTAGGTTTAATTGTAACTTAGGTTAGGATTTATTTAACAGGTCATTTTGTAATTATTTTAACTAGGTAGCTATTAAATAGTTATTAACTATTTAATAGCTATTGTACCTTGTTAAAATAAATATAAAGTTGCCTGTAAAATAAATATAAATGCTAAAATAGCTACAATATAATTATTCGTTATATTAGGGTTTATTTTACAGGTAAGTATTTAGCTTTAAATAGGATTAATTTATGTAATAAGAAATAATTTATTTCGTTAGATTTAAATTATATTTAATTTAGGGGGGTGTTAGGGTTAGACTTAGCTTTAGGGGTTAATATATTTATTATAGTAGCGGTGAGGTCCGGTCGGCAGATTAGGGGTTAATAAGTGTAGGTAAGGTAGCGGCGACGTTGGGGGGGCAGATTAGGGGTTAATAAATATAATATAGGGGTCGGCGGTGTTAGGGGCAGCAGATTAGGGGTTCATAGGGATAATGTAGGTTGCGGCGGTGTCCGGAGCGGCAGATTAGGGGTTAATAATATAATGCAGGGGTCAGCGATAGCGGGGGCAGCAGATTAGGGGTTAATAAGTGTAAGGTTAGGGGTGTTTAGACTCGGGGTTCATGTTAGGGTGTTAGGTGCAGACTTAGGAAATGTTTCCCCATAGGAAACAATGGGGCTGCTTTTTTGCAGGTGTTAGGTTTTTTTTCAGCTCAAACTGCCCCATTGTTTCCTATGGGGAAATCGCGCACGAGCACGTTTTTCAAGCTGGCCGCTACCGTAAGCAACGCTGGTATTGAGAGTTGCAGTGGCGGTAAATTATGCTCTACGCTCCCTTTTTGGAGCCTAACGCAGCCATTCAGACAACTCTAAATACCAGCGTTATTTAAAAGGTGCGGGGGGGAAAAAAACACGCGTAGCTAACACACCCCTTTGGCCGCAAAACTCTAAATCTAGGTGTTGGTTTGTTCTTGCTGATTGGTGGATAAATTCATCTAGCAATAAAAATGTGCTGTCCAGAGTTCTAAAGCAAAAAAAAAGCTTAGATGCCTTCTTTTTAAATAAAGATAGCAAGAGAACGAAGAAAAATTGATAATAGGAGTAAATTACAAAGTTGCTTAAACTTGCATGCTCTATCTGAATCACAAAAGAAAAAAATTGGGTTCAGTGTCCCTTTAATATTTTGTTTTATTTTTCTGTTTTCCCCCACCCTAGAAAATATTTAAATACATTGCTTATTATATCATGCAGTTATTTTCTATCATCATGTAATGAAAACTACTACTTTGTTGCATATATTGTATTATGTCAGGAATCAAAATGCAGTTGCAAACACTACTGCCAAATAGTGCTCTGTACATGTGAATGCTGCTGAGCCTATCTAGGCATGCGCTTCAACTCGGGATACTATGACAAGTCAGTCTGAAAGTAGAAGTAGATTGGATTTTGATTTTAATTGGAGCCTCTATCTGTCTCATGAAAGTTTAATTTCTTCTGTTAAGTGTGATCAGTCCACGGGTCATCATTACTTCTGGGATATTACTCCTCCCCAACAGGAAGTGCAAGAGGATTCACCCAGCAGAGCTGCATATAGCTCCTCCCCTCTACGTCACTCCCAGTCATTCTCTTGCACCCAACGACTAGATAGGATGTGTGAGAGGACTATGGTGATTATACTTAGTTTTATATCTTCAATCAAAAGTTTGTTATTTTAAAATAGCACCGGAGTGTGTTATTATCTCTCTGGCAGAGTTTGAAGAAGAATCTACCAGAGTTTTTGTTATGATTTTAGCCGGAGTAGTTAAGATCATATTGCTGTTTCTCGGCCATCTGAGGAGAGGTAAACTTCAGATCAGGGGACAGCGGGCAGATGAATCTGCATAGAGGTATGTAGCAGTTTTTATTTTCTGACAATGGAATTGATGAGAAAATCCTGCCATACCGATATAATGTCATGTATGTATACTTTACACTTCAGTATTCTGGGGAATGGTACTTCACTAGAATTACACTGTAAGAAATACATAAAGCTGTTTAATAACTAGAGATTATGTTTAACGTTTTTGCTGGAATGTAAAATCGTTTTCATTTACTGAGGTACTGAGTGAATAAATGTGTGGGCACTATTTTTCCACTTGGCAGTTGCTTAATCTGTTTTCTGACAGTTTCTGTTCTCCCTCACTGCTGTGTGTGAGGGGGAGGGGCCGTTTTTTGGCGCTTTTTCTACACATCAAATATTTCAGTCAGCAACTCATTGTATTCCCTGCATGATCCGGTTCATCTCTACAGAGCTCAGGGGTCTTCAAAACTTATTTTGAGGGAGGTAATTTCTCTCAGCAGAGCTGTGAGAATTATAGTTTGACTGAGATAAAAAACGTTTATTCTGTAATTTGTTTCCTGCGTTCAGAATTTGTTATCTTTGCTAATGGGATTAAACCTTTGCTAAAGTTGTGTTATTTTCAAGGATTGAGGCTATAACTGTTTCAATTTATTAATTTTCAACTGTCATAGATCTTCTGTGCTTCTTAAAGGCACAGTACGTTTTAATATTATTCTAATTGAATTGTATTTCCAAGTTACAAGTTTATTTGCTAGTGTGTTAAACATGTCTGATTCAGAGGATGATACCTGTGTCATTTGTTGCAATGCCAAAGTGGAGCCCAATAGAAATTTATGTACTAACTGTATTGATGCTACTTTAAATAAAAGTCAATCTGTACAAATTGAACAAATTTCACCAAACAACGAGGGGAGAGTTATGCCGACTAACTCGCCTCACGTGTCAGTACCTACATCTCCCGCTCAGAGGGAGGTGCGTGATATTGTAGCGCCGAGTACATCTGGGCGGCCATTACAAATCACATTACAGGATATGGCTACTGTTATGACTGAGGTTTTGGCTAAATTACCAGAGCTAAGAGGTAAGCGTGATCACTCTGGGGTGAGAACAGAGTGCGCTGATAATATTAGGGCCATGTCAGACACTGCGTCACAGGTGGCAGAACATGAGGACGGAGAGCTTCATTCTGTGGGTGACGGTTCTGATCCAAACAGACTGGATTCAGATATTTCAAATTTTAAATTTAAACTGGAAAACCTCCGTGTATTACTAGGGGAGGTGTTAGCGGCTCTGAATGATTGTAACACAGTTGCAATACCAGAGAAAATGTGTAGGTTGGATAAATATTTTGCGGTACCGACGAGTACTGAGGTTTTTCCTATACCTAAGAGACTTACTGAAATTGTTACTAAGGAGTGGGATAGACCCGGTGTGCCGTTCTCACCCCCTCCGATATTTAGAAAAATGTTTCCAATAGACGCCACCACAAGGGACTTATGGCAAACGGTCCCTAAGGTGGAGGGAGCAGTTTCTACCTTAGCTAAGCGTACCACTATCCCGGTGGAGGATAGCTGTGCTTTTTCAGATCCAATGGATAAAAAATTAGAGGGTTACCTTAAGAAAATGTTTGTTCAACAAGGTTTTATATTGCAACCCCTTGCATGCATTGCGCCGATCACGGCTGCAGCAGCATTCTGGATTGAGTCTCTGGAAGAGAACATTGGTTCAGCTACTCTGGACGACATTACGGACAGGCTTAGAGTCCTTAAACTAGCTAATTCATTCATTTCGGAGGCCGTAGTACATCTTACTAAACTTACGGCGAAGAATTCAGGATTCGCCATTCAGGCACGCAGGGCGCTGTGGCTAAAATCCTGGTCAGCTGATGTTACTTCTAAGTCTAAATTGCTTAATATACCTTTCAAAGGGCAGACCTTATTCGGGCCCGGGTTGAAAGAGATTATCGCTGACATTACAGGAGGTAAAGGCCATGCCCTGCCTCAGGACAAAGCCAAAGCCAAGACTAGACAGTCTAATTTTCGTTCCTTTCGTAATTTCAAAGCAGGAGCAGCATCAACTTCCTCTGCACCAAAACAGGAAGGAGCTGTTGCTCGCTACAGACAAGGCTGGAAATCTAACCAGTCCTGGAACAAGGGCAAGCAGACTAGGAAACCTGCTGCTGCCCCTAAAACAGCATGAATTGAGGGCCCCCGATCCGGGATCGGATCTAGTGGGGGGCAGACTTTCTCTCTTCGCCCAGGCTTGGGCAAGAGATGTTCAGGATCCCTGGGCGCTAGAGATAATATCTCAGGGATACCTTCTGGACTTCAAATACTCTCCTCCAAGAGAGAGATTTCATCTGTCAAGATTGTCAACAATCCAGACAAAGAAAGAGGCGTTTCTACGCTGCGTACAAGAGCTCTTGTTAATGGGAGTAATCCATCCAGTTCCACGATCGGAACAGGGACAGGGGTTTTACTCAAATCTGTTTGTGGTTCCCAAAAAAGAGGGAACTTTCAGACCAATCCTGGACTTAAAGATCCTAAACAAATTCCTAAGAGTTCCATCGTTCAAGATGGAGACTATTCGGACAATTTTACCTATGATCCAAGAGGGTCAGTACATGACCACTGTAGATTTAAAAGATGCTTACCTTCACATACCGATTCACAAAGATCATTATCGGTACCTAAGGTTTGCCTTCCTAGACAGGCATTACCAGTTTGTGGCTCTTCCATTCGGATTGGCTACAGCTCCAAGAATCTTCACAAAGGTTCTGGGTACTCTTCTGGCGGTACTAAGACCGCAGGGAATCTCGGTAGCTCCATACCTAGACGACATTCTGATACAAGCTTCAAGCTTTCAAACTGCCAAGTCTCATACAGAGTTAGTGCTGGCATTTCTAAGGTCACATGGATGGAAGGTGAACGAAAAGAAAAGTTCACTCGTTCCACTCACAAGAGTTCCCTTCCTGGGGACTCTTATAGATTCTGTAGAAATGAAGATTTACCTGACAGAGGACAGGCTAACAAGACTTCAAAGTGCTTGCCGCACCCTTCATTCCATTCAACACCCGTCAGTGGCTCAATGCATGGAGGTAATCGGCTTAATGGTAGCGGCAATGGACATAGTACCCTTTGCACGCTTACACCTCAGACCACTGCAACTGTGCATGCTAAGTCAGTGGAATGGGGATTACTCAGACTTATCCCCTTCTCTGAATCTGGATCAAGAGACCAGAAATTCTCTTCTATGGTGGCTTTCTCGGCCACATCTGTCCAGGGGGATGCCATTCAGCAGACCAGACTGGACAATTGTAACAACAGACGCCAGCCTTCTAGGTTGGGGTGCCGTCTGGAATTCTCTGAAGGCTCAGGGACAATGGAGTCAGGAGGAGAGTCTCCTGCCAATAAACATTCTGGAATTGAGAGCAGCTCTCAATGCCCTCCTGGCTTGGCCCCAGTTGACAACTCGGGGGTTCATCAGGTTTCAGTCGGACAACATCACGACTGTAGCTTACATCAACCATCAGGGAGGGACAAGAAGCTCCCTAGCTATGATGGAAGTATCAAAGATAATTCGCTGGGCAGAGTCTCACTCTTGCCACCTGTCAGCAATCCACATCCCGGGAGTGGAGAACTGGGAGGCGGATTTCTTAAGTCGTCAGACTTTTCATCCGGGGGAGTGGGAACTTCATCCGGAGGTCTTTGCCCAAATACTTCGACGTTGGGGCAAACCAGAGATAGATCTCATGGCGTCTCGACAGAACGCCAAGCTTCCTCGTTACGGGTCCAGATCCAGGGATCCAGGAGCAGTCCTGATAGATGCTCTGACAGCACCTTGGGACTTCAGGATGGCTTACGTGTTTCCACCCTTCCCGTTGCTTCCTCGATTGATTGCCAGAATCAAACAAGAGAGAGCATCAGTGATTCTAATAGCACCTGCGTGGCCACGCAGGACTTGGTATGCAGACCTGGTGGACATGTCATCCTGTCCACCTTGGTCTCTACCTCTGAAACAGGACCTTCTGATACAGGGTCCCTTCAAACATCAAAATCTAACTTCTCTGAAGCTGACTGCTTGGAAATTGAACGCTTGATTTTATCAAGACGTGGGTTTTCTGAGTCAGTTATTGATACCTTAATACAGGCTAGGAAACCTGTTACCAGAAAGATTTACCATAAGATATGGCGTAAATACCTATATTGGTGTGAATCCAAAGGTTACTCTTGGAGTAAGGTTAGGATTCCTAGGATATTGTCTTTTCTACAAGAAGGTTTAGAAAAGGGTTTATCTGCTAGTTCATTAAAGGGACAGATCTCAGCTCTGTCCATTCTGTTACCCAAACGTCTGTCAGAAGTTCCTGACGTCCAGGCTTTTTGTCAGGCTTTGGCCAGGATTAAGCCTGTGTTTAAAACTGTTGCTCCACCATGGAGTTTAAACCTTGTTCTTAATGTTTTACAGGGCGTTCCGTTTGAACCCCTTCATTCCATTGATATAAAGTTTTTATCTTGGAAAGTTCTATTTTTAATGGCTATTTCCTCGGCTCGAAGAGTCTCTGAATTATCAGCCTTACATTGTGATTCTCCTTATTTGATTTTTCATTCGGATAAGGTAGTCCTGCGTACTAAACCTGGGTTCTTACCTAAGGTAGTTACTAACAGGAATATCAATCAAGAGATTGTTGTTCCTTCTTTATGCCCAAATCCTTCTTCAAAGAAGGAACGTCTACTGCACAACCTGGATGTAGTCCGTGCTCTAAAATTTTACTTACAGGCAACTAAGGAATTTCGACAAACGTCTTCTCTGTTTGTCATTTACTCTGGGCAGAGGAGAGGTCAAAAAGCTTCCGCTACCTCTCTTTCTTTTTGGCTTCGTAGCATAATTCGTTTAGCTTATGAGACTGCTGGACAGCAGCCTCCTGAAAGAATTACAGCTCATTCTACTAGAGCTGTGGCTTCCACTTGGGCCTTCAAGAATGAGGCCTCTGTTGAACAGATTTGCAAGGCTGCAACTTGGTCTTCGCTTCATACTTTTTCCAAATTTTACAAATTTGACACTTTTGCTTCATCGGAGGCTATTTTTGGGAGAAAGGTTCTTCAGGCAGTGGTTCCTTCTGTATAAAGAGCCTGCCTATCCCTCCCGTCATCCGTGTACTTTTGCTTTGGTATTGGTATCCCAGAAGTAATGATGACCCGTGGACTGATCACACTTAACAGAAGAAAACATAATTTATGCTTACCTGATAAATTCCTTTCTTCTGTAGTGTGATCAGTCCACGGCCCGCCCTGTTTTTAAGGCAGGTAAATATTTTTTAATTTATACTCCAGTCACCACTTCACCCTTGGCTTTTCCTTTCTCGTTGGTCCTTGGTCGAATGACTGGGAGTGACGTAGAGGGGAGGAGCTATATGCAGCTCTGCTGGGTGAATCCTCTTGCACTTCCTGTTGGGGAGGAGTAATATCCCAGAAGTAATGATGACCCGTGGACTGATCACACTACAGAAGAAAGGAATTTATCAGGTAAGCATAAATTATGTTTTTTACTTTCATGTCCCTTTAAGATTTACTGAGCCTGAGTTTAGTCTAACGTATTCAGAGAGATGGACCATTCCATTGGTTTTGACTTGTAAAAAAAATAATCTACATGCATATGATACTACAATGCTTTCTAAAGCGAACATCAAACAAGCCTTATTTTTTTTTTGTGGCCCCTGGGAAAAAAGCAGAACTAACAGCGTTTGCCATAGTTTATGTGGCACAAGGACAAATTGGAACTAGAAAATGTGCTTTTGAGTGACCACAAATTAAAAAAGCAGCAGACAGAGAAGGTACACTGCAGCCTTAACTAAACCATACCTAATTATTATTATTTCTTTGTTTATTAGCCACACATGTATATGCGGCTGTAAAAAGCTTCTAACATGTTGATCTGCAGCCCCTAGTGTTGGGAAGTTGTCATCGCTGATCTAGGCCCTTGACCATCTTCAAGCTCTATTTTCTATTTTTCAGCTAAGCCATCAAGCTTTCAATGTAGCACAATCGCTTGACCCTTCGTATGTGAGATGCTGGATTGGGCAGGTATGTTTTACATGTATTGCAACCTCAATTATCAGCTATAGAATGTTTGTATGTCAATTTCTCCCAAAATGTACTCAGATAGATTGGACTGCTGCATTTAAAGGTACAGTAAACACCTTGAGATTTTAATATAAAATATTTAGTTATGCATAATAAAACAACCTATAATTTCATTATTTATTTTCCCCCTTTTCATGTAATTTAGCTCTGGGAATGGTGGATTTTCTATTTCTCAGACTTAGAAACCTACACTACATACTTCTGAAAGCTATCTCTGCTATATATCTGTCCCTCAACAACTGCAAAACAATGTACTTTATACAAACAAATATGCTAGTCTTTTTGTCTAGAGATTCAAACCTAGATTAGATCCTCCAAATAATGCAAGTGTTGGGCAGAGTTTGGGTATTGAAAAACACACGCAGCAAATAATTTGTTTTAAAATGGTAGACTTAGACTTGACTCATATGTTATTTTATAGCAAGCCAACAGAAATGCTTGTTAAATGTTTCTGTATGTTCTATGTCCTGGTTCTTCAAACCACGGGTTGGGAGACATTACTGGGTCGCGACTTGTGTTTGTTGTATGAGAGTGTGTGTGTTGTATGAGTGTGTGTGTTGTATGCGAGTGTGTGTGTGTTGTATGAGTGTGTGTGTGTGTGTTGTATGAGAGTGTATGTTGTATGAGAGTGTGCTTGTGTTTTATGAGAGTGTGTTTGTGTTGTATGAGTGTGTGTGTATGTTGTATGAGAGTGTGTGTGTCATTACCTTCTACAACACTTTCAAATTTGACTACAATCAGGAATAAAGTATGCACACATTTTAGTCACTTTAACAAAAAATCCAGCTATCTTGTTGTGTATTACTTCAGAAATGTTCAGACCACGAATACACATATTATATACCGTTTTTCTCGCCATTAAAAAAAAAAGATAAAATATGATGAAAAATGGAAAAAACACACTTTTTTGAACTTTGACCCCCAAAATCTGTTACACATCTACAACCACCAAAAAACACCCATGCCAAATAGTTTCTAAATTTTGTCCTGAGTTTAGAGATACCCAATGTTTACATGTTTTTTGCTTTTTTTGTAAGTTATAGGGCAATAAGTACAAGTAGCACTTTGCTATTTCCAAACCATTTTTAAAAAAATTAGCGCTAGTTACATTGTAACACTGATATTTGTCAGAAATCCCTGAATAACCCTTCACATGTATGTATGTGTATATATATATAGTAGACAATCCAAAGTATTGATCTAGGCCCATTTTGGTATATTTCATGCCATCATTTCACTGCCAAATGCAATCAAATAAAAAAAAAATCCTTCACCTTTTCACAAACTTTTTCACAAACTTTAGGTTTCAAATTGAAATTAATTACATACAGCGTGTGCAATTATGGCACAAATTGTTATAAATGCTTGTCTGGGATCCCCTTTGTTCAGAAATAGCAGACATATATTGCTTTGGCATTGCTTTTTAGTAATTAGAAGGCCATTAAATTCCGCTGCGCACCACACATGTATTATGCCCAGCAGTGAAGGGGTTAATTAGGTAGCTTGTAGTGAGCTTGTAGGGTTAATTTTAGTGTAGTGCAGTAGACAACCCAAAGTATTGATCTAGGCCCATTTTGGTATATTTAATGCCACCATTTCACCACCAAATGCGATCAAATAAAAAAAAATCGTTAACTTTTTTACAATTTTAGGTTTCTCACTAAAATTATTTACAAACAGTGCAATTATGGCGCAAATGGTTGTAAATGCTTCTCTGTGATCCTCTTTGTTTAGAAATAGCAGACATATATGGCTTTGGCAATGCTTTTTGGTAATTAGAAGGCCGCTAAATGCCGATGCGAACCACACTTGTATTATGCCCAGCAGTTAAGGGGGTTAATTAGGTAGCTTGTAGGGTTAATTTTCTTCTTAAATGGGGAGAGGCCACAGCTGCATTCATTACTTTTGGGAAATACAGAACCTGGCCACCAGGAGGAGGCAAAGACACCCCAGCCAAAGGCTTAAATACCTCCCCCACTTCCCTCATCCTCCCATTCTTTGCCTTTTGTCACAGGAGGCTGGCAGAGAAGTGTCAGAAGATTTCAGAGTAGTCTCTTATGGAGGGTAGTACTCTTCAAGATGGGACTGGAGTTTTAAGTAGTCCTGTCAGCCTCTCAGTGAGAACTTGGGTGAAAGTTAGAGTCCGGAGATGCAGGGAAATTCTTTCTGCGAAACCATCCCGACTCATATTAACAGCTCTATAAGCAATCAGCGTTGACGAGTTTCGTTGCCTGCTTTCTTAATTCAAGTCCATCTGTCACACTTGAAGGGCCGTGTTCCTGTTCCACGGCGTAGATTCTGGTAAGATCTTTTTATATTTTATACATGTATGATAACGCAAGAAGACAGGGTCACAGTGTGACTACTTTTATCTGTATAGAATCAAGGGTTGATATCTCCTGAGGGGGATTGAACAGTGGGGAATAATCTTATATGTTTATTTGATTTTATGCTGCTTTTATGTGTGAGATGTTATGGGCTCATAGGCTGTTATGGGATATACAGGTTTCACTTTCACTTTGAGAGCCATAGAGCTTACAAGTTTGGCACACTTTTTCTCATAGCAGGGACGGTCCTGCATTGTACTCCATGTGATTTTTTCCCCTCTTTCCTGACCGGGTGTCTATCAGAGTGGAGTCCTAAATCTCTGTAATGTCTGCGTCATGGGAGGTGGTGAGTGCCCCAGCCATTGGGATATAAAGTTGCAGTTATTTTGAATAAAATAAGATGTTTTATTTCTATAGTTCTCCGGTTATTGCACTAGCGATGGAGGATTCTGTTACTTAGAGGGCACTCCCTCTATTCCTATAGAGTAATTCCTGTTTATATTGTGAGGAGGCCTTAGTTCCGCCCCCTCAATTATATTTCATATGCCTTCATAATGTGTTAATATCAAACATGTTTGATACCTCTGAGGAGTTGTCGTCCAGTGAGGTGCGTACCCTACATTCTTATCTCTCTACACATGCAGTTTCCCGTAGCATTGCTGATCCTCCATCTGGAGGGGGCCATTTTTTCACCAGATGTTACTGTGCAGTTCAGACAGCGGTCTCTGCGGCCTTTAATGCTTTACCTCGCCCTGCTATGCGCAAGCAAAAGGTTACATATTGCACTCCTTCCCAGAGTAAATCAGATAATTTATTGGATTTAACTGATAGGGTTATCCGAGGATGGAGTTCTTTCTGAGACTTCAGAGTATGAGCATTCTGGGTCGGAGTCTGCTGCCTTTAAACCTCCGGCTGCGGAGGAACCAGACTTTAATTTTAGGAATTTGCGCTTTCTTCTAAAGGAAGTTTTTGACGAATTCAGAGGTTCCAGAGGCCAAATTGCCTGATGAACCTTTAATTCCTAAATTGGATAGAGTTTGAGGACAGGGTGGTACCTTATCCTTCCCTGCTCCTGTTAGATTGCGAACATTTTTGAAAATGAATGGGACAGGATTGGATTCCTTTTTCCCCTCTTCTCCCTTTAACAAAATGTTCCCGGTCCTGGACTCTCAATGGAGTTGTGAGGTTCCGTCCCTAAAAGGGATAGCGCTATCTTCACCCTTGCTAAACGTACTACTATCCCGCTTGAGGATAGCTCTTCGCTTAAAGAGTCCATGGATAAAAGAAAGAAACTCTGTTAAGAAAGATGTTTCAACATACGGGATATTTGTTTCAACCGACAGGGGCTGTTGCTTTGGTTGCTGGATCAGCTACCTACGGGTGTAACTCCTTACGGGATTTCACGTTATTCAGGAAAGAATTAAGGCCTTGAGGGTTGCTAATTCTTTTATCTGTAATGCTAATAATCAGATTTTTCGCCTGATTGCTATGGCTTCAGCTTTTTCTGTTCAGGCCCACCGGGATCTGGCTGAAGTCATGGTCTGCGGATATGACTTCTAAGTCTAGACTTTTTTCCCTCCCCTTTAAGGGAATGATTTTGTTTGCTCCAGGCCTGGACTCTATTATCTCCACGGTCTCAGGGGGCAAGGGTGCCCTACTACCGCAAGAGAATATGAACTAGTCTAAGGGACAATTTTCGTTCTGATAAAGCCCATGTGAGCAGTCCTCCGCTAAGCCAGAGCAAAACAAGAGCTCTTGGAAACCGGCTTAGTCCTGGAATAAATCCAAGCAGAGCAAGAAGCCCACCAAGTCTAAGTCGGCATGAATGGTCAGTTCCCGGTCCTCTCTGGATCGTGTAGGGGGCAGTCTGTCGCTCTTTTCAGTCACTTGGTTCGGGATGTGCAGGATCCATGGGTCCTGGAGGTCATAGCTGAGGGTTACAAGATAGGTTTCTAGTCTCAGCCACCCAAGGGCAGATTCCTTCTCTCTCTCCTGTCTTCCTGATCAGAGAGGAGGGAAGCCTTTCTGGGGTGCGTACGGGATCTGTCCTCCTAGGAGCTATTGTCCCGGTGCCTATCGCAGTGAGTGGTTTGGGTTACTATTCAAACCTTTTCATGGTCCCAAAGAAGGAGGGAACTTTCTGTCTGATTCTGGACCTAAAGTGCTTAAACAAGTTTTTATATGTCCCTTCATTTAAGATGGAGACAATAAGGTCCATCCTTCCCCTCGTTTGAGAAGGGCAGTTCATGACCACAATAGATTGAAGGATGCTCCCTTCACGTACCAATCCTCAAGGACCACTTCCAGTTCCTAAGGTTTGCGTTCCTGGATCAGCACTTCCAGTTTATTGCACTTCCGTTTGGTCTAGATATGGCTCCAATAAATTTGTCGAAGAGTGGACCATTCGGAATTTCACCTCTGTCTTCTTCCATCCCATGGATGGAAGATAAATCTAGAGAGAGTTCTCTTGTATCAAGTACCAGGGTAGAATTCTCGGATACTATAATAGACTCCATAGACATGAGAATATTTCTCACAGACCAGAGACGTTACAAGCTAGCTTCAACATGTCTTGCCATCCAGACCTCCTTAAGACCATTTGTGGCTCGCTGTATGGAGGTGATTGGTCTCATGGTGTCCAGCATGGACATCATTTCCTGAGCCAGGTTTCACCTCAGACTTTTGCAACTGCGCATGCTGAAGCAGTGGAATGGCGATCATTCGGATCTGTCTCAACAGATTTCTCTGGACAACCGATCAAGAGAATCGCTCTCTTGGGTTTTTGTCTGGATCACTTGTCCCAAGGGACGTCCGTCTCAAGACTATCCTGAGTGATTGTGACTACGGTTGCAAGTCTGTCAGGATGGGGAGCTGTTTGGGGTGCCAGGAAGGCATAGGGCCTATGGACTCAGAAGGAAAAGCTCCTTCCCAATCGCATTTTGGATCTTCGGGCAATATACAATCCTCTGAAGGCTTGGCCTCTGCTGGGCTCGTCCCAGTTTATCAGATTCCAATTAGACAATATATCCTCGGTGGCTTACATCAACCATCAGGGGGGAACGAGAAGCTCCCTAGCTATAAGTATCTCGGATTCTGGAGTGGGCAGAGACACACATTTTTTCACTGTCAGCGATCCACATTCTTCCGGGTGTGGACAACTGGGAAGCGTATTTCCTCAGCAGACAATCCTTTCATCCGGGGAAATGGTCTTTCCATCCCGAGTGTTTGCAAAGATTTTCAAGAGGTGGATCTTATGATGTTATAATACCAAGCTACCCAGAGATGGGTCAAGGTACAGGGATCCTCAGGCGGAGCTAACAAATGCATTAGCGGTGCCTTGGAGGCTCAATCTAATTTATCTTTTCCGGCCGTTACCACGACTTCCTAGTGTAGTGGCTCGAATCAAGCAGGCGGCAGTGATACTGATTGCTCCGTCTTGGCCGCGAAGGATATGGTTTGTGGACTAGTGGAGATGTCATTGTCTCCTCCGTGGAAGTTACTTTGTCACAGGGATCTGCTGACCAAGGTCTCTTTGTTCATCTATGTTTAGATTCTCTGAGGCTGACTGCGTGGAGATTAGCCAAGAGAGGGTTTTCTGAGTGTGTTATTTTACTCACATTCAAGCTTGTAGCTGGTTGCTCGGTGTACCTATCATAAGGTGTGGAGGACCTACTTATTCTGTTCTCCAGGATGAACTGGAGAAGGGCTTTTCTGCAAGTCCCCTGAGGGGACAGATTTCGGCCCTGTCTGTGTTACTGCACAAGAGGTTTGCTGAGCTTCCTGATGTGCAGTCATTTGTTAAGGCTCTGCTAGGATCAGACCTGTGTTTAGATCTATTGCTCCTCCTTGGAGTTTGAATCTTGTTCTTTAAGTTTTGCACGGGCTCCGTTGGAGCCTATGCATGAAGTAGACATTAAATTATTGTCTTGGTAGGTTCTTTTTCTACGGGCTATTGCTTCTGCATGCAGAGTATCTGTTATTGCTGCCTTGCAATTCGTCCCTCCTTATCTGGCTTTCCATGCTAATAAGGCTGTTCTACAAACCAAGTTAGGTTTTCTTCCTAAGGTTGTGTCAATTCACAGCATCAATCAAGAGCTTGTGGTTCCTTTCTTATGTCCTACTCCTTCGCCGAAGGAACGTTTTCAACTTAATTCTGTATGTGGTTTGTGCCTTGAAGTTCTATCTTCAGGCCGCAAAGGAATTTAAACAAACTTCTTTCTCTGTTTGTTCTTCCAGGAACCGTGGGGGTCAGAGGGCCTCTTCGACTTCCTTATTTTTTTGGCTGAGGAGTGTCCTCCGTTTAGCATTGAGACAGCGGGACATAAGCCTTCTCTGAGGATTATGGTTCATTCTACGGGAGCAGTGGTTTCCTCTTGGGCCTTCAAGACTGAGGCCTCTATGGATCATATTTGTAAGGTGGCTACCTGGTCTTCCTTACATACTTTCTTTTTGACTTCCTTATCTTTTTGGCTGAGTAGTGTCCTCCATTTAGCATTGAGACAGCGGGACATAAGCCTTCTCTGAGGATTATGGTTCAATCTACGGGAGCAGTGGTTGGGCCTTCAAGACTGAGGCCTCTATGGATCAGATTTGTAAGGCGGCTACCTGGTCCTCTTTACATACTTTTTTCCGATTTTACAAGTTTGATGTTTTTTGCTTCTGCTGAAGCAGCCTTCGGGAGAAAGGTTTTGCAGGCTGTGGTGCCCTCAGATTAGGGTACGCATCTCTTTTTTTTTTCCTCCTATTTTGCATTCAGTGTCCTTTATAGCTTGGGTATTGTTTTCCCAAAAGTAATGAATGCAGCTGTGGCTTCTCCCCGTTTAAGAGGAAAAACTTAAATTATGCTTACCAGATCATTTTCTTTTGTTCTGACGGGGAGAGGCCACAGCTCCCTGCACATTTTTATTCTATAGGCTGCCTTATATTTTATTTGTTCTTCTGGCACCTTTTTCATCCTGATATTTCTCCTACTGTTCATTGTTGCCTCAGCAGAATGACTGGGGGATGAGGGAAGTGGGGGGAGATATTTTAAGCCTTTGCCTGGGGTGTCTTTGCCTCCTCCTGGTGTCCAGGGTCTGTATTTCCCAAAAGTAATGAATGCAGCTGTGGTCTCTCCCTGTCAGAAGAAAAGAAAATTATCTGGTAAGCATAATTAAAGTTTTTATCTTTAGTGTAGAGATCAGCCTCCCACCTGATACATCCCACCCCCTGATCCCTCCCTGACCCCCCTCAAACAGCTCTATTCCCTCCCCCACCTCACAATTGTCAATGCCATCTTAAGTACTGGCAGAAAGTCTGCCAGTACAAAAATAAAAGGCTATATATATATATATATATATATATATATATATATATATATATATATATGTATATATATATATGTATATATATATATATTTATGTATATTCTGCAGTGTAGGGTCCCCCACTTAGCCCCCAACCTCCCTGATTCCACCCCCCCAAATAACTCTCTAACCCTCCCCCTCTACCTATTTGCGGCCATATTGGGTGGCTGTCTGCCAGTACCCAGTTTGCTAACAAATGTGCTGTTTTTTTTATAAAAACAAACAAACCAATTTTTCTGTAGTGTAGCTTCCCCCCTCAATACCCTACCCCTTCCCCCTCCCAGATCCCGTTCCCCAACACTTATCCCCCCTCCCTCTCCCTCCATGACAGAGATTCTGTGCACTTGTGTAGCGGGCGCGCTCCCGCTCCTCACACAAGTGCACCCGCCTCCTCACACGCGCTACCGCAACTCTGATGATCTGATCCAGCGATGGGCTGCCCACCTGCCTCCCTCGTATCCCTCCCACTCCACCAACGATCGGCACCATCGCTGGCCGTTGCAGAGAGGGCCACAGATGCCTAAAAAAGGGTATTGCAGGATGCCTTAATATCGAGGCATCACTGCAATACCCTGAGAGCTGCTGGAATTTTTGCAGGACGTACCTGGAACATCCTTGGCCATTAAAGGGTTAATCTTTTAAGTATATAGCTGTCACTTTATAGGTGTGAAGGCCATGAGAAAAAATGTGAAAAATACCTTACAATTATGAATTAAGCAAAAATAAAAGGCTCTAATTTGTGAGAATGGTGTAGTATCTCACTAGGAGATACAAAGGCGCGCTGCTATAAATAATACAAAACATGCAAAATGCAAATAATGATAGGAACCCCAAAAAAACAATAAAAGGTCCCACAGATAGTTACTCCGTTCTTGCCGAGTATGTCTTACTCGGTTATCGACTCTAAGATGAAATAATGACAGTCCTATATCGGTCTGGTGGTCTTGTTCGTCCAATTACCGATATTCGCTTTGATATCTGAAGAAACGACCCTTGGCGGTTGAGAAACGCGTTATAATAAAGCTGATTTGAAATTCTTTTAAACTTTGGAAGTTGTACACTCTATTTTATGGTTTAAATCCAATTGAGCAACACACCATAGTTGCTGAACACAAAAACGCCTACAGCACAATTCCTTGGCCCCAGGAGAAAGCCCCAGGAGGAATCATATCTGACAGTGTACTAGCCACTGATTTAAGTGCTAGCAGGCGATTCAGTACTGGTCACAGCACAGTACCACAGTCTCCGGTAAGCGCATTACCATTTTGCTTGTTGTATCATCCTTTGTGAAACAATATCACGCTATGTGGCGCCCTCTCCATTTCTCTTTCTAATTTGTGAGAGCACTTTATTATTGCACTGTTGCTTGCATCTAACTGTGTTTAACCCCTGATCAGACTGATATACTTCAGGAAAGTTTTCCTCTGTGAAAAGCACAATTGGGTTAAAATAAGCTACTCCTAGGTGGTAACCATAGAACAAGCTACTGAGCTGTTGTTTGTTCCTGACAGACTGCTTCACTTTCTGTATACATTTGAATTATTGTTGCACAATATGTTGTTGCTAATTTCATTTTTGCTCATATGGTAGAAAGTTAAAATTAAAATAACATTCCAGTTACAATTTAACTGCATTAAGTAATTCATCTTATAACATAGATGAATTACTTATTTGAAAAGAAACATATTTACAATATACATATATTGGCAAAAATGCTCCTAGTAAAAGTTATTGCTGTTTTAGTGTTAACATATGTGAAGCATAGCTGGATATTCTCAGTTCCACCAGCATTTTAGCTACTGCAGCTGCTCAGAGTGCCAGTGGGGCCTGTATCATGTCATCAATTAACAAATTGAGTTATTACCACATAAGACAAGCAGCTTAGGTTCTCTGAGCAAGTGCTGTGTTTAAAATGCTGGTGCACAGGGCATACTTAAATACACTTTTGAAATGGCTATAGCTTTTATTAGGATCATTTTTGCTAATATGTGTATAATACATAAATGCTTCTCTTCAAAACTGAAATGCATCCATGTGGATTTTTATTTTGGCGGGAATGTCCCTTTAAGATAAATGTGCTTAGGTACAATATGGTTCTGCATTTTGCAGATTGCAGGTAGATCTGCAATTAAACTTATGCAAAACTTTGTACCTCTAAATTTTATTAAAATGCCAAATAGTACAACTGTATATGCTACCTAAGTTACCAAATGTATTTATTTGCTGCAAATTTTTTTCTCAGAATTGTTATTTTTGCCTGAAAAAAAAATATTTTATGTTGTCTATATTTCTTGAAAGTATCACTTTATATTTACACATTTTTTTATGAAAGTCAAACAAATTGCATGTAATTTATTAATACTCAAACTTTTCCCCCTAGGCTTTGATAGCTGAAACAGTTGGTAGCTATGAAACTATGGATCTCTTCAGACATACAACTGAACTTAGTATGCATGTAAGTCATAACATCAAGTTTACATGGATACTGACTGTTAATCGGCAGTCACTATTGATAGATTCACATAATTACACACATGCAGATCTTAAAATGGTGCTTTATCATTGGTAAGTAGAGTTCCCAGCTGTCCTTTACAAAAATGCCAGATGATATGTAAGTGACTTGGCACAGGTGGTGGGTGGGGTTACACAATGCTCCCTCCCCAAAGCTTTACGTTATTCCCCACCTTTGACTGCACTATCTATATTTTTAAAAACTGAGCAGTGATTTTATCCCCTTGGATGCCAGTAACATACAAGTTAATGTTTACCTCTCTTCCATTAACACACTAGCAATCATTTTTTCCTCCTTGACTGCCAGTAGCACACACACAGCAATGTTTTAAAACCCCATGACTGACAGTAACACATAAGACATGGGTTGTTGTTGTTTTGTTTTATTAACCCACTTTGACTGCAAGTAACACAGAGTAGTGCCACTCCTTTTTTTTGTCCATATTGGTGATGCATAAAGGTATATGAGGCCTTTCAAATTTAGTTGCCTTTAAAAAAACTGGGCATTTATTTTTCCAGTATTTTTTTGCATAGATTTTACTAGACGGCATAGCATCCTTGCTGGTAAGTTGGACACATTTTTATTGTTTATTTAACAGAAATGTAGAATATACTTTATTAAATTACATTTATAAGATGTTATACACTAAGATTAAAGCTTATATTATTATTACAGTTTATTTAGATAGTAAGTTCTATAGTAATATACTAAACACAATTATTTACTGTAAAATGGAAGAGAAACTCATGGTAGGTTATTTTCTACTTTACCCTTAATGATTTTTTTTATTTATTTTTTTAACTCAGGTACACAAACACTCTCTCTGTCTCGTTCTCTCTTTGATGCATGCACCCTTACACGCACTCGCACACACACTCTCTCTCTCATGCATGCACTCTTGCGCAAACACACACACTCACAATCTACTCTATAGTTTACCAGTTTAGGGGAAATTTACTAATCCACTCAAATATGGGAAAAACACAATTGTTACTAATCTGAGATTAATAGACTAATATCATTTTCAAAGATTAGATAGATAGATAGATAAAATATGGTATTCCTAACATTGTTTTCATTGCTCTTTCATTATCACATTTACCCTATTCATTTACACAGTTTGTGTTGTTTTTCAGATAGAGGGTGGAAAAGGATATGCTCACTGGGTCTGCACAACTCTTCAAGATAAAAGTAACAGATCTACTGAGCTGTACCGTTACAACATTATGCAGATGAATGCTATCCCTGCAGCCCACATTGCTTTAACCAAATACACAGGTACTTTTAACACCAACAGTCTAAGTATTGTTTTCTCTGTTTCCTTAGCCAACGATTAAACTACTATGGATTGTATGTAGTTATTATTACAAATGTAAGAAACCAAATTTACATTGCAGCGCTGTTTTCATAGAGCTACCTTCCCAAATTTGCAAAATAAAGAAAATGTATTTGCTTCGTACATAGGGACCCATATATGAAGCTGCAGATACAACTTTGGGGGCTGATTGTTGCAGGCTCGCATTGTTAAGACTTCAAGGGTGGCGGAGTTAAATCATCCTGGTCAGAATTGGATGGCATGGTTGACAAATCCTGCTCTTGTACAATTGGTTGAGTGAGAGCAGGGGGTGTGGTTGCACAAGCAAATGCTTGTGCTTTGTTAACTGTGGGCCTGTTTCCTGCAATGCCGGATGGACAAGGTTCCTTGACAGGGGCGATAGTAAATAAGTAGTAGCAGACATGCTTGTGCTACTGTGCAGGGAACAACATTTCTCCAACATAGGTGTGTCCGGTCCACGGCGTCATCCTTACTTGTGGGATATTCTCTTCCCCAACAGGAAATGGCAAAGAGCCCAGCAAAGCTGGTCACATGATCCCTCCTAGGCTCCGCCTACCCCAGTCATTCTCTTTGCCGTTGTACAGGCAACATCTCCACGGAGATGGCTTAGAGTTTTTTAGTGTTTAACTGTAGTTTTTATTATTCAATCAAGAGTTTGTTATTTTGAAATAGTGCTGGTATGTACTATTTACTCAGAAACAGAAAAGAGATGAAGATTTCTGTTTGTATGAGGAAAATGATTTTAGCAACCGTCACTAAAATCCATGGCTGTTCCACACAGGACTGTTGAGAGCAATTAACTTCAGTTGGGGGAACAGTGAGCAGTCTCTTGCTGCTTGAGGTATGACACATTCTAACAAGACGATGTAATGCTGGAAGCTGTCATTTTCCCTCTGGGATCCGGTAAGCCATGTTTATTACGATTGTAAATAAGGGCTTCAAAAAGGGCTTATTAAGACTGTAGACTTTTTTTGGGCTAAATCGATTGATTATTAACACATATTTAGCCTTGAGGAATCATTTTATCTGGGTATTTTGATATAATAATATCGGCAGGCACTGTTTTAGACACCTTATTCTTTAGGGGCTTTCCCAAAGCATAGGCAGAGCCTCATTTTCGCGCCGGTGTTGCGCACTTGTTTTTGAGAGGCATGGCATGCAGTCGCATGTGAGAGGAGCTCTGATACTTAGAAAAGACTTTCTGAAGGCGTCATTTGGTATCGTATTCCCCTTGGGGCTTGGTTGGGTCTCAGCAAAGCAGATACCAGGGACTGTAAAGGGGTTAAAGTTCAAAACGGCTCCGGTTCCGTTATTTTAAGGGTTAAAGCTTCCAAATTTGGTGTGCAATACTTTTAAGGCTTTAAGACACTGTGGTGAAAATTTGGTAAATTTTGAACAATTCCTTCATGTTTTTTCGCATTTGCAGTAATAAAGTGTGTTCAGTTTAAAATTTAAAGGGACAGTAACGGTTTTATTTTAAAACGTTTTTTGTACTTGTTATCAAGTTTATGCCTGTTTAACATGTCTGAACTACCAGATAGACTGTGTTCTGAATGTGGGGAAGCCAGAATTCCTATTCATTTAAATAAATGTGATTTATGTGACAATGAAAATGATGCCCAAGATGATTCCTCAAGTGAGGGGAGTAAGCATGGTACTGCATCATTCCCTCCTTCGTCTACACGAGTCTTGCCCACTCAGGAGGCCCCTAGTACATCTAGCGCGCCAATACTCCTTACTATGCAACAATTAACGGCTGTAATGGATAATTCTGTCAAAAACATTTTAGCCAAAATGAACACTTATCAGCGTAAGCGCGACTGCTCTGTTTTAGATACTGAAGAGCATGACGACGCTGATATTAATATTTCTGAAGGGCCCCTAACTCAGTCTGATGGGGCCATGGAGGTTTTGTCTGAGGGAGAAATTACTGATTCAGGGAACATTTCTCAACAAGCTGAACCTGATGTGATTGCATTTAAATTTAAGTTGGAACATCTCCGCATTCTGCTTAAGGAGGTATTATCCACTCTGGATGATTGTGACAAGTTGGTCATCCCAGAGAAACTATGTAAAATGGACAAGTTCCTAGAGGTGCCGGGGCTCCCAGAAGCTTTTCCTATACCCAAGCGGGTGGCGGACATTGTTAATAAAGAATGGGAAAGGCCCGGTATTCCTTTCGTCCCTCCCCCCATATTTAAAAAATTGTTTCCTATGGTCGACCCCAGAAAGGACTTATGGCAGACAGTCCCCAAGGTCGAGGGAGCGGTTTCCACTTTAAACAAACGCACCACTATACCCATAGAGGATAGTTGTGCTTTCAAAGATCCTATGGATAAAAAATTAGAAGGTTTGCTTAAAAAGATGTTTGTTCAGCAGGGTTACCTTCTACAACCAATTTCATGCATTGTCCCTGTCGCTACAGCCGCATGTTTCTGGTTCGATGAGCTGATAAAGGCGGTCGACAGTGATTCTCCTCCTTATGAGGAGATTATGGACAGAATCAATGCTCTCAAATTGGCTAATTCTTTCACCCTAGACGCCACTTTGCAATTGGCTAGGTTAGCGGCTAAGAATTCTGGGTTTGCTATTGTGGCGCGCAGAGCGCTTTGGTTGAAATCTTGGTCGGCTGATGCGTCTTCCAAGAACAAGCTACTTAACATTCCTTTCAAGGGGAAAACGCTGTTTGGCCCTGACTTGAAAGAGATTATCTCGGATATCACTGGGGGTAAGGGCCACGCCCTTCCTCAGGATCGGCCTTTCAAGGCAAAAAATAAACCTAATTTTCGTCCCTTTCGTAGAAATGGACCAGCCCAAAGTGCTACGTCCTCTAAGCAAGAGGGTAATACTTCTCAAGCCAAGCCAGCTTGGAGACCAATGCAAGGCTGGAACAAGGGAAAGCAGGCCAAGAAACCTGCCACTGCTACCAAGACAGCATGAAATGTTGGCCCCCGATCCGGGACCGGATCTGGTGGGGGGCAGACTCTCTCTCTTCGCTCAGGCTTGGGCAAGAGATGTTCTGGATCCTTGGGCGCTAGAAATAGTCTCCCAAGGTTATCTTCTGGAATTCAAGGGACTTCCCCCAAGGGGGAGGTTCCACAGGTCTCAGTTGTCTTCAGACCACATAAAAAGACAGGCATTCTTACATTGTGTAGAAGACCTGTTAAAAATGGGAGTGATTCATCCCGTTCCATTAAGAGAACAAGGGATGGGGTTCTACTCCAATCTGTTTATAGTTCCCAAAAAAGAGGGAACGTTCAGACCAATCTTAGATCTCAAGATCTTAAACAAGTTTCTCAAGGTTCCATCGTTCAAGATGGAAACCATTCGAACTATTCTTCCTTCCATCCAGGAAGGTCAATTCATGACCACGGTGGATTTAAAGGATGCGTATCTACATATTCCTATCCACAAGGAACATCATCGGTTCCTGAGGTTCGCATTCCTGGACAAACATTACCAGTTCGTGGCGCTTCCTTTCGGATTAGCCACTGCTCCAAGGATTTTCACAAAGGTACTAGGGTCCCTTCTAGCTGTGCTAAGACCAAGGGGCATTGCTGTAGTACCTTACTTGGACGACATTCTGATTCAAGCGTCGTCCCTTCCTCAAGCAAAGGCTCACACGGACATTGTCCTGGCCTTTCTCAGATCTCACGGATGGAAAGTGAACGTGGAAAAGAGTTCTCTATCTCCGTCAACAAGGGTTCCCTTCTTGGGAACAATAATAGACTCATTAGAAATGAGGATTTTTCTGACAGAGGCCAGAAAAACAAAACTTCTAGACTCTTGTCGGATACTCCATTCCGTTCCTCTTCCTTCCATAGCTCAGTGCATGGAAGTGATCGGGTTGATGGTAGCGGCAATGGACATAGTTCCTTTTGCACGCATTCATCTAAGACCATTACAACTGTGCATGCTCAGTCAGTGGAATGGGGACTATACAGACTTGTCTCCGAAGATACAAGTAAATCAGAGGACCAGAGACTCACTCCGTTGGTGGCTGTCCCTGGACAACCTGTCACGAGGGATGACATTCCGCAGACCAGAGTGGGTCATTGTCACGACCGACGCCAGTCTGATGGGCTGGGGCGTGGTCTGGGGATCCCTGAAAGCTCAGGGTCTTTGGTCTCGGGAAGAATCTCTTCTACCGATAAATATTCTGGAACTGAGAGCGATATTCAATGCTCTCAAGGCTTGGCCTCAGCTAGCGAGGGCCAAGTTCATACGGTTTCAATCAGACAACATGACAACTGTTGCGTACATCAACCATCAGGGGGGAACAAGGAGTTCCCTGGCGATGGAAGAAGTGACCAAAATCATTCTATGGGCGGAGTCTCACTCCTGCCACCTGTCTGCTATCCACATCCCAGGAGTGGAAAATTGGGAAGCGGATTTTCTGAGTCGTCAGACATTGCATCCGGGGGAGTGGGAACTCCATCCGGAAATCTTTGCCCAAGTCACTCAGCTGTGGGGCATTCCAGACATGGATCTGATGGCCTCTCGTCAGAACTTCAAAGTTCCTTGCTACGGGTCCAGATCCAGGGATCCCAAGGCGGCTCTAGTGGATGCACTAGTAGCACCTTGGACCTTCAAACTAGCTTATGTGTTCCCGCCGTTTCCTCTCATCCCCAGGCTGGTAGCCAGGATCAATCAGGAGAGGGCGTCGGTGATCTTGATAGCTCCTGCGTGGCCACGCAGGACTTGGTACGCAGATCTGGTGAATATGTCATCGGCTCCTCCTTGGAAGCTACCTTTGAGACGAGACCTTCTTGTTCAGGGTCCGTTCGAACATCCGAATCTGGTTTCACTCCAGCTGACTGCTTGGAGATTGAACGCTTGATCTTATCGAAGCGAGGATTCTCAGATTCTGTTATCGATACTCTTGTTCAGGCCAGAAAGCCTGTAACTAGAAAGATTTACCACAAAATTTGGAAAAAATATATCTGTTGGTGTGAATCTAAAGGATTCCCTTGGGACAAGGTTAAGATTCCTAGGATTCTATCCTTCCTTCAAGAAGGATTGGAAAAAGGATTATCTGCAAGTTCCCTGAAGGGACAGATTTCTGCCTTGTCTGTGTTACTTCACAAAAAGCTGGCCGCTGTGCCAGATGTTCAAGCCTTTGTTCAGGCTCTGGTTAGAATTAAGCCTGTTTACAAACCTTTGACTCCTCCTTGGAGTCTCAATTTAGTTCTTTCAGTTCTTCAGTGGGTTCCGTTTGAACCCTTGCATTCCGTTGATATTAAGTTATTATCTTGGAAAGTTTTGTTTTTAGTTGCAATTTCTTCTGCTAGAAGAGTTTCAGAATTATCTGCTCTGCAGTGTTCTCCTCCTTATCTGGTGTTCCATGCAGATAAGGTGGTTTTACGTACTAAACCCGGTTTTCTTCCAAAAGTTGTTTCTAACAAAAACATTAACCAGGAGATTATCGTACCTTCTCTGTGTCCGAAACCAGTTTCAAAGAAGGAACGTTTGTTGCACAATTTGGATGTTGTTCGCGCTCTAAAATTCTATTTAGATGCTACAAAGGATTTTAGACAAACATCTTCCTTGTTTGTTGTTTATTCCGGTAAAAGGAGAGGTCAAAAAGCAACTTCTACCTCTCTCTCTTTTTGGATTAAAAGCATCATCAGATTGGCTTACGAGACTGCCGGACGGCAGCCTCCCGAAAGAATCACAGCTCATTCCACTAGGGCTGTGGCTTCCACATGGACCTTCAAGAACGAGGCTTCTGTTGATCAGATATGTAGGGCAGCGACTTGGTCTTCACTGCACACTTTTACCAAATTTTACAAGTTTGATACTTTTGCTTCTTCTGAGGCTATTTTTGGGAGAAAGGTTTTGCAAGCCGTGGTGCCTTCCATTTAGGTGACCTGATTTGCTCCCTCCCTTCATCCGTGTCCTAAAGCTTTGGTATTGGTTCCCACAAGTAAGGATGACGCCGTGGACCGGACACACCTATGTTGGAGAAAACAGAATTTATGTTTACCTGATAAATTACTTTCTCCAACGGTGTGTCCGGTCCACGGCCCGCCCTGGTTTTTTTAATCAGGTCTGATAATTTATTTTCTTTAACTACAGTCACCACGGTACCATATGGTTTCTCCTATGCAAATATTCCTCCTTAACGTCGGTCGAATGACTGGGGTAGGCGGAGCCTAGGAGGGATCATGTGACCAGCTTTGCTGGGCTCTTTGCCATTTCCTGTTGGGGAAGAGAATATCCCACAAGTAAGGATGACGCCGTGGACCGGACACACCGTTGGAGAAAGTAATTTATCAGGTAAACATAAATTCTGTTTTCTAGAGTTTGGATTAAAACATTTCCCTAAATGAATATAAAAATAAAACAATTTGTTTTGTTTTAAATGTGTTATAGAAAATGTGGACATTCCTATAAAGCCTAAAATACATCAGAATCCATAGGACTGTTTCCATTTGGGTTCCAGTTCACTCTAAGGGCCTGATATTCAAAACCTCGCCGGCATGGAGAGAAATCACACAAAATGATTCGTAGCGACATACCAATGCGTCCTCATGCGAGTATCGCTCCACCTCCTTGTCACTTGGAGCTTCTTCCGGGTGTGTCGCTACGAGTCTATGCCGGGGATCCCCTTCAACCCTTTGTCCCTCTGTGGCTCTACCACCTATACGCTGGATTAGGTGAGTGAGTTGATGAACTGCATTTGCTAACCGATACAGGTAGTACTTAAAGGGACAATTCACCCAAAAACTTTCTCCCCTTTAAATTATTCCCAATGATCCTTTTTACCTGCTAGAGTGGTTGTAAGTAGCTCCTTTACTCATATTTCAGCATTTGAAATAGCTGATTTAGCTTGTGGTTTCCCAACCTATACTGAAAGTTTTGATACTGGCGTATACCCTATTGACAAGCCTAAGTAAACACAGCCAGCAGAAGAGATTACACCCTCAGTGGGGGGCATGATAGTTGAGTAATAAAATGATAATTTGCCATTGTTCTCTCTATGTATTGAGCTTTGGTGTTCCAGACAAATATAAGATAAGGAAGCAAGTCTGTGTACATGAAAGTGATAACATAATGAGATCTGATATTACCTGAAGCTCAACCCATTGTAATAGGCTGTGGTTTCAAAGCACAAAGCCAGCTACTTCAGATACACAAATAAACCCGAAAATGCAGTTTCTCAAATATTTTATACTCTGCCCTTGGTATAACAAGTCATTTAAAATACATTTATGGAAAAACAATTTTACAGTGTACTGTCCCTTTAAGACCAGTGGCGCTGGAAAGCCTTCTGGCAGCGATCCGCCTGTGCTTTTGTGCTTTATTCCTCCTATGGCTCCGTTATATGGTGAACAATTTGTAGCCTTTGGTGAGGGTACGAAGTGTGGCTCATATCTCTACGTATACAACCGGGTTGACTGTCACTAACTCTGCAAGACTTGCCTTTTACTATACATCACACAAAAGAACTGGACAGCATTGTAGTCTTTGGGTCTTAGACTGGATATTCATAAACAAGAAAGAGAGGCTCTCAGTCAGGAATGAAAAAAACTGCTCCTTGGCTTGTTCTCTAGTGAGTTACCACCTGGGAGCAGCATCTTTTAGCTCAATTGTGCTTTTCAAGAGAAGAACTTTCTTGAATTGGAAATCCCTACTCGAATTAACGTGTATTTTCTTTTTCCTATATGTGCTTATCCTGTATACAAACACATACTGTAAAAGCAAAGCCATAAAATGACCTCAGACAAAAGTCAGACTCCCTTAATAATCACCCATCTTCTTCTGATGAAGGATGTAGTTTATATATTCCAATTTATTATTACTATTATTATTATTATTATTATTATTTTGTTTTTTTAACAGAGCGGGTTCAGAGTGACTCAGCTGCATTTTTGATGCTGGGCTATTTAAACGAACATCTCAAACTAAAAATCCAGGCCAGCAATGCTTATCACAGGTAAAATATTTCAGTATCTAATATTATACATATTTCCATTTTGTCCTCTTGCTCTCTCTTCTTCTTTCTCTCTCCCTCTGCCCACTCTTTCTCTTCCCCCTTCTTCTTTCTCTACCTCTCTATTTCAAGCCTTTTCTATACCTGATATCGTTCATCTCCCTACTTCTTTTTTTCTTTCTCTTCCTCAACCCTTCTATCTCCCCCCGTCTACATTTGTTCCTCTCTTCTTCTCCCTCCCTTTTATCTTGTCATTGAGTGGTGCACATAGATAGCAAAACATTTATTTAGCACTCAGATATTAATTAGGTGAAAAAAACACTTATTTTAGATGCAGTCATTAAATTATGGGTTGAGAACTAAATTTCCTGGAAGTTTAATTTAAAACTGTAAACTGAATATCTGCCCTTATGATTTGTTAAAGGATCAGTAAAAACAATAGATTTGCTTAATCAACAAATACATGGTAAAAAGACAATGCAAAATCACTTAGTCTGAACTTCAAATGAGTAGTAGGTCTTTTTTTTTTTTACAAATTTCAAAGTTATGTTTATTTCCATAATCACAAATGTATATTCTGTGAATTCTTGCAGATGCTCAGTAGGAGCTGGTGACTCAAAAAGTGTAATTTTGTTCATGGAAGTAAATTGGAAAGTTGTTTAAAATTGCATGCTCTATCTGAATCATGAAAGTTTTTAATTTTGATCTGTGTCCCTTTAAAAGTACACTTTAGATAGGAATGCAAACAATACTAGATGGGCTCTCAAGTTCCTAATAATTGTAAAGCTCAGTGTTTCTATGTATAAACAACTTTTAGTTGATTATTTTCATGCACATTTTTTGAATGTGTCACCATTATTTATTTATTTTTAGAGTCCCGAAAGGGTTGAATTTTAGGGCAGGTCCACCAGATATCATATAGCGAGCCTTCGTTTGAGCATAATCTCCAACAGCGGTTAGATGAGTTTGGGAATATATGTTTGAGTTTTTGTGGTGTTAAGTACCACCTGGTTAGCAATTTAATGTTTGTTTCTAGAAGCTTGGCTGAGTGGACTGACTTTCCTGTGTTTATAAAAATGTATTTCCAGTCGGATGCTGGTATTAGGCAGTGTCATGGAAATACTCATAAAAAAGAAGATCAGAAAATAATATTGAAGTATAAAGAAAATAATAATAAAAAAATCACAATATTTTTGAGGCAGTAACTAGCTCAGCTTCCCCCTGATTGCGCAACCCCTAGTCATAAACTGGATGGAGCGACCGGCACTCCCACTTTCTCTCAAGTGTCACATTAAATGACAAGTTGATCCAATCATTAGAAAACACAAGGGTAGGCAGCTATCACATCAGCCTCCCTTATAGTACCGGCCCACTGACTGTCAGAGAGCAAGATACAGTTTGCTACTAGTACTGCGTCTCACTCTCTGACAGTCAGTGGGCGGGTACTATAAGAGTTTGAAGCAGAAAGTTTAGGGCAGCAGAGGCAAGTAAGCAGCTCCTTGTCAAATATAATGTAAGTAGCAAACAGGGGACTGAGGTGCACTTTCTATTGGAGATAGGGTTTATTTATTAAATGTAATAAAATTCTGTCACTATATTTATATATTTTTGTGGGATATGCTAATTGTGTTCTGTGTGCGGTGGGGACTGGCATGGCACAGGCGTGCCTTGAAAGAGAGTGTCCTGCAGCTGAGCTCCTCCTTGCTGAGGACTTGTTGGTGAAGCAGCTGCCTCGGTCCATCTTCCTCCGTGTGTAGGCTAAAGCTTCCATAAATAAATCCACTTCAAAGCTGCCCTGAGTATCTCTCTTCTGTCTGTGTGTGACTAGTAGTGTCAGCAGCCCACTGTCAAGCCGGCCCACCCTCTACTTCCCTGAGTGCTCACTTTGATCTCTCACTGTTGATAATAATCTCTGTTTCACCTCCGGAGTCCGGACTGACAAAGCTCTAACAATCTGCCATGTGTCAGTAGATACTCTGTAAAGTTTTACTCCTAAAAATTGTATTTCTCTGATATATTCAGCAGCATGTCTGTCTGCAATAATATGAGTTACAATCCTACTACTAAATAATACCATATATTCTTTTTCAGTATGTGTATTTATTTTACATAACATATCCCTTTCTTTTTTTTTCAAATCTTTTTATTGAGAGAGCGGCATACATGTAAATACAAACAAATATCTCCATGTTACAGTATAAAGTCAGTTGAGTGTTTTATACAGAGTAAGACAGTGCAATAGTATATTTACAGTATGTGACCTTCTCGGTCCTTCCTTCTCAACATATCTTGATTAGAAACATTAATTCCATATTATAATCCAAGTAGACTTTCAACATGATAAAGGTTTCACATGGATACAGCTCTCAAACTTTTCTCTTTTCTACCCATTCCCCCCCCTCCTACCCCTCCTCCCTCCCATGCCCTCCCGCCCATGTGGAGATTAGCACTTCTCTCCCCACTATCGTGCCCCACCCCAGAAAACTACTCCCACCCTTATATTCAACAGTCATTCAGTGCCTAGGATATTCTATGTCCTGCATCTCACTCGATGAGCCGGTGTGAGGAAAAAAAAAAAAAAAAAAAAAAAAGGTATCAAGGGAAGAGACAAACGTAGGGGTCAACCTGCAATGTCCAAACTTTAGTCATCTAGGTGACTCCATTCCCCTCTCAGAGAGTCTTCCAGAAATGATACAGTGTTACGGAAAGGGATCAGAACTTGTCTTTGTACTTCTAATTCGAACGTCAATATCAGTCTACGCCATTTCCGAAGAAATGGATTTAGCCTATTTCCCACGTCTATTCTGACATCTACTTGTTCGGTAAATAGTTGGGTTCTCAGCATATTTCGAAAGTAAGCTATTGAGGGGGTTTGGGCAACTGTCCAATGTTTGAGTATGCATTTTCTTGCTAATAATATCAGTAGCGTCAGTTCAGAGTCAAATTGCCTGTGGTGTTGTTCCCAGTCTAAAAACAATATCATCTGAGGTGTAAAGTCAATATTTATGGCTAGCTTTTTCCTAACCCAATATTGTAGTTTTTCCCAAAACTGTCTAATCTTGGGGCAATCCCAGATACAGTGCAACAGGTCCGGAGATTCCATTGAACACTTGGTACATCTGTTCGGCCAGTCAGGAATCCACTTGGCAAGGCACTTAGGGGTCATATATGCCCTATGCAAAAATCTAATTTGTGTCTCCCGTAGATTTGCCGACAATGTGGCTTTTCTAGTTTTCTCCAGTCCTCTCCGGGCCTCTTCCCACGTGATCTCCCCAAATCCCTCCCTCTGCCAGCCCTGTAAAAGTTCTGGTTGCAGTAATTGTAGTCTTTTTTGTATCAAAGTTTGGTAGATCCCTGATAGAGAGAAGCATCCCATCTTAAATAAAGTTTGTGATACTCGGAATGGTGAGCCTTCCCAAAAATCCGGTTTATCTCTGGTTAGAGTCTCCACATAATGACGTGCCTGCAGGTATGCATAAAAATGCTTGTTTGGCAAGTTGTATTCTCTCTGCAGTGTCGCAAAAGATTTCATGGTTTTCAGTAGCGGGTCCACCAGTGATCCCACAGTTTTCAACCCAAGCGCCTCCCAAGTGCGAAATGGTTTCGTATCCATACCTGCAGGAAAATCTGGGTTACCACTTAGTGGTAAAAAGGCAGAACCTAGGTTCGTTTTGCCTAAAAATTTGTGAGCTAGGTGCCAGGCCCTTAGCGGGTCCTGGTATATAAAATTCCCCTCCAATGTCCCTCCCATCTTTGGTTTTGGCATGTGAGGCAGGTATGCCAAGGCTATACCTCCTAGAGCCGCCCGTTCCAGGTTATCGCTATAAAAGTGAGCCGAACTCACCTGCCAATCTACAACTAAACGGATCAGGGCCGCCCAATTGTAGAGTTTGAAATCTGGCAGCGACAAGCCCCCATGTAGGTAGTTCAGGGTTAGTTTATCTGTTGCAATGCGCGGTCTACCGCCTCGCCACAAGAAGAAACGCATTGCAGAGTTTAACTCTTTCACATTCGCCTTGGAGAGTAGTAACGTTAGCATGAGCATAGGGTATAAGAGCCGTGGGAGGATAACCATTTTCAAGAGGCTAACCCTTCCCATCAGAGAAATCGGGAGAGATTTCCAACTTCTCATCTGACCACACAGTTTTGCACATAAAGGAGTCAAATTAGTTGCATACAGCTTATTGGGATTCACATGGATCTGGATTCCTAAATAAGTGATCATTTGGTTTGCTACCGTAAACGGGTAGTCATGGGCTTGGTTCTCCCCCTTATGCAACCAGAGAATTTCTGACTTTTGCATGTTGGCTTTGTATCCCGCGAACGCCCCAAAATCTGACAGCGTCTGCACAATTGATGGTATATGGGTTTTTGGTTCCTGAACAAATAGCAACATATCATCCGCATACAATGCGAGATGTTGGGGGTGCCCGGCCATGTCAATGCCCGGGAATATTTGACGCAGTTTAACTGCCAGGGGCTCCAGTGCCAGATTGAACAGCAAGGGAGACAGGGGGCATCCCTGTCTCGTGCCTCTTTGCAGAACGATGTCTGATGAGTAAAGATGATTAGAACATATATTGGCTATGGGGGATGAGTACAAATTTTTGACAAATGCCGTAAAGGGCCCAGAAAAGTTAAAGCTAGCCAGTGTATGGAATAAATGGCTCCATTCTACCCTGTCAAAGGCCTTCTCTGCATCTAATGACAGCAGGAAGGCCTCCGGGATTTGATCCCCCTCTCTAGAATTTTTCCT
This sequence comes from Bombina bombina, assembly GCF_027579735.1. Classification (NCBI taxonomy): domain Eukaryota; kingdom Metazoa; phylum Chordata; class Amphibia; order Anura; family Bombinatoridae; genus Bombina; species Bombina bombina. The sequence continues at coordinate 240,554,634 of NC_069500.1, read as the reverse complement.
ATTCCAGAAATGATGTAGTACCTGCAGTATTCTGCGTACATTCACTACCGATGATCTTGCCATCATGAAACCAGTCTGGTCTTCATGAATCAAGTCTGGCAACACAAATTTAAGACGCTCCGCTAGTAGTTTTGTTAAGATCTTATAGTCGGAGTTCAGTAGTGAGATTGGTCTATAAGAATCAGTAAGCAAGGCATCTTTGCCCGCTTTGGGGATAAGAGTAATATGAGCGGCTGTGAAAGTCGTGGCCGGCCTGTTTTTCTCTGTGAAATAGTTGGCAAACAGGTCAGTGAGCACTGGTGTTACTCTAGTTTTCAGCATCCTGTAGAACTCAATGGGCAGCCCATCCGGGCCTGCCGCTTTACCCAAGTTTAAGGTCATAATCGTCCTGTCCACTTCTTCCCTCGTAATTGGTGCATTTAACTGAGTCAGTTGCGACTCCGTTATCTGTGGGAGTTCAATAGAGCTCCAAAATGCTCGCCTCTTTTCTTCTGAATCACACTGATTGCTAGTGTAGAGCTCAGAGTAATAGGCAGCGAAGGCTTCCACAATCCTTTCAGGATCTTTCACTACAGTGCCCTTATGTTTGATGGCTGCAATAAAACGGGTGGAGGTTTTTAGATAATATTTGCCTCTAGTTCGCAGGAGAGTTTGTGAGGCCTGGTATGCCAGCATCGTGTCATATTCTTTTTTAGTGGCTATGTATTGCCTGTGGTGTGTCAGTGTCATGTCAGATCTGTACAGGCCATAGTTGTTTGTCAACTTCTCTCTCAATTTCTCTAATCTCTCTGTTTGCAGTTTCTTCCTGCGAGATAAGAAGGCCAAAATATCCCCCGCAAGAACTACCTTGGCTGTTTGCCAAAAGAGCTCCGGGGTCGATGCATGCTGTGCGTTATTGGCTTGGTAGTCATCCCAAGCGCTTTCTAGATATTGTTGGAACTCCTGAGAGGTCAACAAGTATTGCGGGAATCTGAGAGCCCTGCGATTACTGGATCTGGGCAAGGTGTCCAAGAAGAGACCCACAGGGGCATGGTCAGAGACCACAATGTCTCCGATCTTAACATCTACTGTTTGGGGGATAAGGGAGTTCGAAATCAGAAATAGATCTATGCGAGACATAGTAGGAGAGGCCCGGGAGAGACACGTGAAGTCTTTGCCATCTGGATTTAGCTTCCGCCAAATATCAACAGCATCCAAAGAGGACACCAGTGTTTGGAATGTTTTTAGTTCAAATTAGGTATTGATCTTCGGTTGTGCCCCGACCAAGTGTCGTGTGGGATCCCTAAGCCTGTCACAATGAGGATTAGGGGCCAGGTTGAAGTCTCCTCCTATTATAAGAGGGGTGTCTAAAAAGGGGGTTAGTAAGTCAATCAGTTTGTTCCAGAATGTCTTGTCCTTATTATTGGGAGCATATATATTACACAGTGTGTACTTTTTACCGGCAATGGTAACCCGGGCTATAACATATCGCCCTTCAGTGTCTGTCAATACTGTCACGTCCCCAACCTCTAGTTTCTTCCCAAATAAAATAGCTACCCCTCTACTAGACGATTTATAGGAGGCAAATTCCACCCTCCCAACCCAATCAGTCTTTAATTTCAAGTGTTCTGAGTCAGTAAGGTGCGTCTCCTGTATAAACGCAATATCTGCCCCTTTCTTCCTAAGTTGAGTTAATATAGTTTTTCTTTTTATCGGGGAGTGTATACCCCCCACATTCCAGGAGTAAATACTATATGTCAATGATTTTCAAGAACCTCTGTGTGTTCATGGGTATTACAGATAGAGGAAGAGAGGGAGAGAGAGAAGAAAAAAAAAAATATATATTATATTTCCTACCAGTTCCCACACCGGCCCATCATGTCCAAGAAACTCAGTTATCCTTACTGCCGAGGCACAACCTGCAAAGAGCAACATCAAAAAATAACATATTATAAACCAAATTTTGCTATTCATAAAACCCTCATATTTAAGGAGTACTTTTCCTCCCTTATGAACATCACCTTTCCATACGTTACAGATAATAAACATTAGCACCCAGAGGGAGGAGAATGTAAAGAAGTTGTTAATACATTTTCCTATCATCATATTGCATGTATTTTTCCCCCTCCGTTGATTCACCCCATCTGTAATAGAGGTTAGCAAGTGAGTAAAACATTTGAACAGAACACAACTTTTGAACACAACTTGTCCTGTCTGAACCATAACTACTAACCAAAGCAACCCTATAAGATCCATATCGTAAATATAGGTACTGCTATCTGAACTCTCCAAATGGAGTAATCTTTTTTGCCTATTAGCATATGCCAATAACATTTTCAGACCTTAAGAGATATATTAAGAGATATATTCCCTTCACAGAAGATTCCTTTAACCCTCCCCCCCCCTAGCACGGACAGGGCTCCTGGAGCCATCTTCAGCATCCAAGTACTCTTGTGCAGCTTGTGGTGATTCAAAAAATTTAGGCCCTCTGTGGGTTATTATCTTTAATTTGGCAGGGAAGAGCAGGAATGCCTGCCTACCCTCTCTGTGTAATCTGGAGCATAATGTTGAGAACTCCCTGCGCTTCTTTACCAAGTCTGCTGAATAATCCTGAAACAACAGGATCCTAGAATTTTTATACAGCACTTCATCCATTTTCCTATACGCCCTGAGAACAGCCATTTTAGTTTGAAAGTGTAAAAATTTTATCATTACAGGCCTCGCCTGCGCATTACGATCCATGGCCGGCCTCTCAGGGCCCACTCTGTGCGCTCTCTCTACACTATGCACTAAAGCAGATGTGGGAATCCCTAGCAGAGGGGGGAGGGTAGTTTCAACAAATTTCAAAATGTCATTCGCTTTTACACATTCAGGCAACCCTATCAGGCGAACATTATTCCGCCGGGATCTATTTTCTAGATCATCTAACTTTTGTTGAAGGACTGTGGTATGCTTCTCTAACTCCATTATTTTACTTGAGTGGACATTTTGTGTGTCTTCTACATCAGAGACCCTATTCTCAACCTCTGATACCCTAGTCGAGAATTGTTTAACCTCTTCTGCAAGAGTGTCAACCCCCTTCTGGAGGTTCTCTATTTTTGGTAAAAATAGGGTAGATATTTGCTTGACTATTGGATGGGGGTCAAGGGTATAATTATCCTGAAAAACATCGCTGGTTGAGGCCTGGGTACCCATATCAGATCCCACTTTATTTCTGCGATCTGAATTCTTATTCCTATGTGCCATGCTATTTGGTATTAGGCATTTCTCCATACAATTTCTAGCCACTTATTTCCTAGTCAGTGACTCAACAAATCTCATCTATGTGCAACAGTAGTTCGCAACCTGTCTCTAGTAATTCTCAGGGTTGAAAAGTTGACACAAAAGAAAAAGAAAAAAGAAAAGAAAAAGAAAAAGAACAACTATATTGCTCACTCTCTCTCTATGACAAGTCATGCAGACCTCAGTATATATACAGAAAGTTATCAGTCAACATTACAATATCACAAAGCTCAATTGTAGCTCAAATGAGACATAAACATCTGCCAGTTGTTTACAAGCATCTATTAGTGAACCTGCCGTGGAAAAAGAGGTTATTTAGTGAGCCCTTCTAAGCCAGTGCTCTGATTTATAACACACAATTCTATAACAAGTCTGGCGGTTCTCAGCATTGATATGTAATATTATCAGTTAACAGGACAGTATACCATAGCACAGTTGCAGTACAGTTAAAATATAAACATCTATCAGTAGTTTGCAAATGCCTATGTCTGAGCCTACAGGAGGAAAAAAGAAAAAGGATTAGTTGGAGAGCCTTTCCCCTCCCAGATCCTGATTCAGTGCACCAGGTCCTGACTCAGTGCACCATGTGGAAGGAATTAGAGAGTCTATAGTGAAAAGTTCCTTTTCTATGTAACGGTTGCCTCTCAGGTTGTGCTGTGTTATGAGAAAACCCTTGTAATGCTATCACAGTTCTTTTCCAAAAGATCAGAGGATGTCCTCCCTTTACATGCACATAAGAGTCAAATATATAGCAGGAGCCCTTGTTCAAACCGGCTTACTGCATGGAGCTGTTCCAGATAGAGCCAGGTAGTCTTCCCCTGTTATGCAAGATGGGGGCCCTCATATATATCAGGGATCCTATGCTCATTCACCCTCGAGTATTGGATCTATCAGTTCTTTTACAGGGGGTCGTTATGTGGTATTATATGGTCCCCCAGCGAGTCACCAAATGCAATATTCAGTCTTCGTTAACACTGATTGCTCTTTTTCTGCCACCTACCTCCTCCCAGATTGGCCTCATGTAAAGGTAAAAGTTAAGGTTGACGCCACATAAAGAGAGCATCAACTCACAGGCTTACCGATATCTGCCCCCAGTCAGCGTTCCTCAGCTCTCAGTCGCAACCAGGCCCTTAGTGTTTATGCTTTCCCAGCACAGCCTTAGAGAGATAACGGCTGTACCAGTCGGTAGGTGGGCTTCTGCTCTGTATCCTGCTCCGGTGCGGTAAAATACTTGGTGGCTTAATCTGCTGTGTCCTCACTCACCCGGCCAGCCAGTTCGTGCTTGCGGTCCCTGGGCAGTCGCACAGTTTTCAGGCCACGTGGTCGTCCGGCAAAACCTCACCAGTCACCGGATGGCTTGGCGGCGATCCGACAGTTCGGCCACTCGTAGCGGCTAGCTGTCAGTCTCACAGTAGTTTGGCAGGTCAGTTCGGGGATACACCTCACCAAGCAGGGCCTCTTCACACTGTCTCCTTCTTTGTAGCGCGCCAATATGGCCGCCGCGTGCACGGACCTTTCAGCCACTGGGTCCCTTAGATAGTGAAATGTTGCACTTCGGTGGGGGCAGTTGTTATGGCCAGCCTCTCTGTAGCCCAGACACGATCCCTGTCAAGGGCAAATAGGCTCGGGCAGCAGAATTGGGGCAAAAAATCCACTTTTAGTATCAGTGTTGCACGGAGCTCTGTACTAGTGCTGCTATCTCCAAGCCCGCCCACCGGAAGTCAACATATCCCTTTCTACATCGTGCAGTCAAATTTTACCATATATTCTTATCCTTTGCACAGCTCTGTGACAAGGGGCACAATGCCAACTGGTTACTGTTAGAGTGGGTGTGCAGTGTTCTCCCTTTAACTTTTTCTGCACTGAACATTTATAGCTGCAGTCTGTATTGGGTATTATGGTATAATTATCAGAGGTTAAAAATATTGTAATATATAACAATCAGGCTGCCTTTTTTTTTACTAAAAAATAAATAAAAAACCAAGAATACTGCTCAAAGAAGAACATACAAATTAATGTAAGAAGTTAAAGGGGCATTGTAGTACATAAGCACTACTAGCAAAAAAAGGCTAAACACATAGTTAAAGTACAGGGAGTACTTGGGAACTGCAGAGAACTGTTGGTCCTGAGCCGAAACAGATGGTGAGCCAGTCAGCAGCAGCGGTCACATAACCCCACCATTCACCCACTGTGGCTGCCTTGGACAACAGGTCTCTGCAGTTCCCAAGCAGTACTTTAACTATGTGTTAACTCCATTGCAAGAGTTAAACATACATACTTGCAGACGTGTCAGTAGTGCTACAATTATATGCTGTTATGTATTAGAGCATGTAATTTTAACACTGCAATGTCCCTTTAATTGCTCTTAATTTGACATCATATTAAAGTTTGTACACACTCTGAAATGTAGAACGTTAAGATATTGCTCTTTATTTCCATATTTTTTAAAGTCACATTCAAATTAATTTTAAATATATAAATATTTGAGAAATATCTCAATGTGTAATAAACTAAATCTAAGGAGTATAGTGGAATGCAATGAAAATGTGTGCTTGAAGCAAAACAAGTAAGCCTTTATATTGGCATTTTAAACAATAGGACAAATTGGTCTGTTTTTTTATTTTGACAATATGAGCTTGTACGTTATTGGCTCCCCAGCCATTGACCTCACCGCACGTCCCTGGTATTAGGAATGGTAGGTCTTTTGTCCCAGGACTTGGGGAATGTCTGTAAGTCATTCTCTATTGCTACACAGTTTTTCAAAAGGGGTTTGATGTCTTGTTAAGTTTTGCTTGTGGGTAGTATGGAGGAAGTAGTTAAGTTGTAAGTAATGAAACCATTGTGTTAAAAACCCATTTCCTTGAATGTTCTATATTTTGTCTGGGTAATCATTTATATAAAAAAAAAAGTAACTTGTTTACCTCAATTGTTTTCAGCAGCCAAACTCCATCCACCTTGCCTTATTTGGAGGAGCCAATCAGGACTTGAATGTGCAGACAGCTATTGTTATTATAATGTGCAGTTTTTATCAGTCAAAGCCAATTAGGGAAATCTATTTAGAAGATTTAGCCTTGCAAAACAGCAGACTGCATTTCTAGCTGTGAGAATGAGAAGATTCACCATTTTCAGAGATAAATTACATGAACATGGAGAAAAATAAATTAAAGAATATTGCAATTGTCTTTACGCATTACTAAACATTTTGGACCAGATTGCGCTCTTCGGGTTTAACGCTCGTATTACAAGTTTAAAGTAAACGCTATCGCTTGAGCACAATTGTGGTTTATGCTAAAATGATTATCGAGTTCTCAGAGCTCCGGTTAACTGTTTTGCAAAACAAAAAAGTGTCACAAAACACATCAAAAATACATTACAAATATAGTTACACTCATAATAACACAATCTAATAAAAGTTATTTAAAAAAAATATTGCACACAACAGTTAGAAGGGCTAAAATATATGAGTGCTCAGGTATTAGAGAAAAAAAAACATAATTTATGTAAGAACTTACCTGATAAATTCATTTCTTTCATATTAGCAAGAGTCCATGAGCTAGTGACGTATGGGATATACATTCCTACCAGGAGGGGCAAAGTTTCCCAAACCTTAAAATGCCTATAAATACACCCCTCACCACACCCACAATTCAGTTTAACGAATAGCCAAGAAGTGGGGTGATAAGAAAAAAGTGTGAAAGCATATAAAATAAGGAATTGGAATAATTGTGCTTTATACAAAAAAATCATAACCACCACAAAAAAAGGGCGGGCCTCATGGACTCTTGCTAATATGAAAGAAATGAATTTATCAGGTAAGTTCTTACATAAATTATGTTTTCTTTCATGTAATTAGCAAGAGTCCATGAGCTAGTGACGTATGGGATAATGACTACCCAAGATGTGGATCTTTCCACACAAGAGTCACTAGAGAGGGAGGGATAAAATAAAGACAGCCAATTCCTGCTGAAAATAATCCACACCCAAAATAAAGTTTAATGAAAAACATAAACAGAAGATTCAAACTGAAACCGCTGCCTGAAGTGCTTTTCTACCAAAAACTGCTTCAGAAGAAGAAAATACATCAAAATGGTAGAATTTAGTAAAAGTATGCAAAGAGGACCAAGTTGCTGCTTTGCAAATCTGATCAACCGAAGCTTCATTCTTAAACACCCAGGAAGTAGAAACTGACCTAGTAGAATGAGCTGTAATCCTTTGAGGCGGAGTTTTACCCGACTCGACATAGGCATGATGAATTAAAGATTTCAACCAAGATGCCAAAGAAACGGCAGAAGCTTTCTGGCCTTTTCTAGAACCGGAAAAGATAACAAATAGACTAGAAGTCTTTCGGAAAGGCTTAGTAGCTTCAACATAATATTTCAAAGCTCTAACAACATCCAAAGAATGCAACGATTTCTCCTTAGAATTCTTAGGATTAGGACATAATGAGGGAACCACAATTTCTCTACTAATGTTGTTGAAATTCACAACCTTAGGTAAAAATTCAAAAGAAGTTCGCAACACCGCCTTATCCTGCTGAAAAATCAGAAAAGGAGACTCACAAGAAAGAGCAGATAATTCAGAGACTCTTCTGGCAGAAGAGATCGCCAAAAGGAACAAAACTTTCCAGGAAAGTAATTTAATGTCCAATGAATGCATGGGTTCAAAAGGAGGAGTTTGAAGAGCCCCCAGAACCAAATTCAAACTCCAAGGAGGAGAAATTGACTTAATGACAGGTTTTATACGAACCAAAGCTTGTACAAAACAATGAATATCAGGAAGATTAGCAATCTTTCTGTGAAAAAGAACTGAAAGAGCAGAGATTTGGCCTTTCAAAGAACTTGCGGATAAACCTTTATCTAAACCATCCTGAAGAAACTGTAAAATTCTCGGAATTCTAAAAGAATGCCAAGAAAAATGATGAGAAAGACACCAAGAAATATAAGTCTTCCAGACTCTATAATATATCTCTCTAGATACAGATTTACGAGCCTGTAACATTGTATTAATCACAGAGTCAGAGAAACCTCTTTGACCAAGAATCAAGCGTTCAATCTCCATACCTTTAAATTTAAGGATTTGAGATCCTGATGGAAAAAAGGACCTTGCGACAGAAGGTCTGGTCTTAGCGGAAGAGTCCACGGATGGCAAGAGGCCATCCGGACAAGATCCGCATACCAAAACCTGTGAGGCCATGCCGGAGCTACCAGCAGAACAAACGAGCATTCCTTCAGAATCTTGGAGATTACTCTTGGAAGAAGAACTAGAGGCGGAAAGATATAGGCAGGATGATACTTCCAAGAAAGTGATAATGCATCCACTACTTCCGCCTGAGGATCCCGGGATCTGGACAGATACCTGGGAAGTTTCTTGTTTAGATGAGACGCCATCAGATCTATTTCTGGAAGCCCCCACATTTGAACAATCTGAAGAAATACCTCTGGGTGAAGAGACCATTCGCCCGGATGCAACGTTTGGCGACTGAGAAAATCCGCTTCCCAATTGTCTATACCTGGGATATGAACCGCAGAGATTAGACGGGAGCTGGATTCCGCCCAAACCAGAATTCGAGATACTTCTTTCATAGCCAGAGGACTGTGAGTCCCTCCTTGATGAGTGATGTATGCCACAGTTGTGACATTGTCTGTCTGAAAACAAATGAACGATTCTCTCTTCAGAAGAGGCCAAGACTGAAGAGCTCTGAAAATTGCACGGAGTTCCAAAATATTGATCGGTAATCTCACCTCCTGAGATTCCCAAACTCCTTGTGCCGTCAGAGATCCCCACACAGCTCCCCAACCTGTAAGACTTGCATCTGTTGAAATTACAGTCCAGGTCGGAAGAACAAAAGAAGCCCCCTGAATTAAACGATGGTGATCTGTCCACCACGTTAGAGAGTGTCGTACAATCGGTTTTAAAGATATTAATTGAGATATCTTTGTGTAATCCCTGCACCATTGATTCAGCATACAGAGCTGAAGAGGCCGCATGTGAAAACGAGCAAAGGGGATCGCGTCCGATGCAGCAGTCATAAGACCTAGAATTTCCATGCATAAGGCTACCGAAGGGAATGATTGTGACTGAAGGTTTCGACAAGCTGAAATCAATTTTAGACGTCTCTTGTCTGTCAAAGATAGAGTCATGGACACTGAATCTATCTGGAAACCTAAAAAGGTTACCCTTGTCTGAGGAGTCAATGAACTTTTTAGTGAATTGATCCTCCAACCATGATCTTGAAGAAACAACACAAGTCGATTCGTATGAAATTCTGCTAAATGTAAAGACTGAGCAAGTACCAAGATATCGTCCAAATAAGGAAATACCACAATACCCTGTTCTCTGATTACAGACAGAAGGGCACCAAGAACCTTTGCAAATATTCTTGGAGCTGTAGCTAGGCCAAACGGCAGAGCCACAAACTGGTAATGCTTGTCCAGAAAAGAGAATCTCAGGAACTGATAATGATCTGGATGAATCGGAATATGCAGATATGCATCCTGTAAATCTATTGTGGACATATAATGCCCTTGTTGAACAAAAGGCAAGATAGTCCTTACAGTTACCATTTTGAACGTTGGTATCCTTACATAATGATTCAATATTTTTAGATCCTGAACAGGTCTGAAGGAATTCTCCTTCTTTGGTACAATGAAGAGATTCGAATAAAACCCCAGTCCCTGTTCCAGAACTGGAACTGGCATAATTACTCCAGCCAACTCTAGATCTGAAACACATTTCAGAAATGCTTGAGCTTTCACTGGATTTACTGGGACACGGGAAAGAAAAAATCTCTTTACAGGAGGTCTTATCTTGAAACCAATTCTGTACCCTTCTGAAACAATGTTCTGAATCCAAAGATTGTGAACAGAATTGATCCAAATGTTTTTGAAAAAACGTAACCTGCCCCCTACCAGCTGAGCTGGAATGAGGGCCGCACCTTCATGTGGACTTAGAAGCTGGCTTTGCTTTTCTAGAAGGCTTGGATTTATTCCAGACTGGAGATGGTTTCCAAACTGAAACTGCTCCTGAGGATGAAGGATCAGGCTTTTGTTCTTTGTTGAAACGAAAGGAACGAAAACGATTATTAGCCCTGTTTTTACCCTTAGATTTTTTATCCTGTGGTAAAAAAGTTCCTTTCCCACCAGTAACAGTTGAGATAATAGAATCCAACTGAGAACCAAATAATTTGTTACCCTGGAAAGAAATGGAAAGTAGAGTCGATTTAGAAGACATATCAGCATTCCAAGTTTTAAGCCATAAAGCTCTTCTAGCTAAAATAGCTAGAGACATAAACCTGACATCAACTCTGATAATATCAAAAATGGCATCACAGATAAAATTATTAGCATGTTGAAGAAGAATAATAATATTATGAGAATCATGATCTGTTACTTGTTGCGCTAAAGTTTCCAACCAAAAAGTTGAAGCTGCAGCAACATCAGCCAATGATATAGCAGGTCTAAGAAGATTACCTGAACACAGATAAGCTTTTCTTAGAAAGGATTCAATTTTCCTATCTAAAGGATCCTTAAAGGAAGTACCATCTGACGTAGGAATAGTAGTACGTTTAGCAAGGGTAGAAATAGCCCCATCAACCTTAGGGATTTTGTCCCAAAATTCTAATCTGTCAGACGGCACAGGATATAATTGCTTAAAACGTTTAGAAGGAGTAAATGAATTACCCAATTTTTCCCATTCTCTGGAAATTACTTCAGAAATAGCACTAGGAACAGGAAAAACTTCTGGAATAACCACAGGAGATTTAAAGACCTTATCTAAACGTTTAGAATTAGTATCAAGAGGACCAGAATCCTCAATTTCTAAAGCAATTAGTACTTCTTTAAGTAAAGAACGAATAAATTCCATTTTAAATAAATATGAAGATTTATCAGCATCAATCTCTGAGACAGAATCCTCTGAACCAGAAGAGTCATTAGAATCAGAATGATGATGTTCATTTAAAAATTCATCTGAATAAAGAGAAGTTTTAAAAGATTTTTTATGTTTACTAGAAGGAGGAATAACAGACATAGCCTTCTTGATGGATTCAGAAACAAAATCTCTTATGTTATCAGGAACATTCTGAACATTAGATGTTGATGGAACTGCAACAGGTAATGGTACATTACTAAAGGAAATATTATCTGCATTAACAAGTTTGTCATGACAATTAATACAAACAACAGCTGGAGGAATAGCTACCAAAAGTTTACAGCAGATACACTTAGCTTTGGTAGTTCCAGCACCAGACAGCGATTTTCCTGAAGTATCTTCTGACTCAGATGCAACGTGAGACATCTTTCAATATGTAAGAGAAAAAACAACATATAAAGCAAAATTGATCAAATTCCTTAAATGACAGTTTCAGGAATGGGAAAAAATGCCAATGCACAAGCTTCTAGCAACCAGAAGCAAAGAAAAATGAGACTTAAATAATGTGGAGACAAAAGCGACGCCCATATTTTTTTAGCGCCAAATAAGACGCCCACATTATTTGGCGCCTAAATGCTTTTTGGCGACAAAAATGACGCCACGTCCGGAACGCCGACATTTTTGGCGCAAAAGAACGTCAAAAATGACGCAAACAGAAAAGATTTTTTGCGCCAAAAAAGTCAGCGCCAAGAATGACGCAATAAAATGAAGCATTTTCAGCCCCCGCGAGCCTAACAGCCCACAGGGGAAAAAGTCAAATTTTTAAGGTAAGAAAAATAATTGATTCAAGTGCATTATCCCAAATATGAAACTGACTGTCTGAAAATAAGGAATGTTGAACATCCTGAGTCAAGGCAAATAAATGTTTGAATACATATATTTAGAACTTTATAAACAAAGTGCCCAACCATAGCTTAGAGTGTCACAGAAAATAAGACTTACTTACCCCAGGACACTCATCTACATGTTTGTAGAAAGCCAAACCAGTACTGAAACGAAAATCAGCAGAGGTAATGGTATATATATAAGAGTATATCGTCGATCTGAAAAGGGAGGTAAGAGATGAATCTCTACGACCGATAACAGAGAACCTATGAAATAGACCCCGTAGAAGGAGATCACTGCATTCAAAATAGGCAATACTCTCCTCACATCCCTCTGACATTCACTGCACGCTGAGAGGAAAACCGGGCTCCAACCTGCTGCGGAGCGCATATCAACATAGAATCTAGCACAAACTTACTTCACCACCTCCATAGGAGGCAAAGTTTGTAAAAACTGAATTGTGGGTGTGGTGAGGGGTGTATTTATTGGCATTTTAAGGTTTGGGAAACTTTGCCCCTCCTGGTAGGAATGTATATCCCATACGTCACTAGCTCATGGACTCTTGCTAATTACATGAAAGAAAAAGCCAGGCAAAGGGCTTTAACATATACATACATACATATATATAGATCTCTAAAGGTGTATATGTATATATATATATATATATATATATATATATATATATATATATATATATAAGCTTTAGAAATGGGGGAAGAGAGAACAATCAGTCATGTTAATCTTAATGAATTTGAAAGTATCTTCAATTTATCACAAATGGTGCAGACCCTTAAAAAATAATAAATTCACTTATATAAAAGAGAAGTTAGAGGAGGGTACATTACACCTCCTCTGGTAAGTAAGGGAATACAGCACTCTTTTTTCTCCAACATTGGTGTGTCCGGTCCACGGCGTCATCCATAACTTGTGGGAAATATTCTCTTCCCCAACAGGAAATGGCAAAGAGCACAGCAAAAGCTGTCCATATAGTCCCTCCTAGGCTTCGCCCACCCCAGTCATTCTCTTTGCCGCTGAAAGAGCAGCATCTCCACGGAGATGGTGAAGAGTATGTGGTGTTTAGTTGTAGTTTTTTATTCTACTATCAAGAGTTTGTTATTTTAAAATAGTGCTGGTATGTACTATTTACTCTGAAACAGAAAAAGATGAAGAGTTCTGTTTGTGAGAGGAATATGATTTTAGCAGCATTAACTAAAATCGTTTGCTGTTTCCACATAGGACTGTTGAGATGAGATAACTTCAGTTGGGGGAAACAGTTGGCAGACTTTTCTGCTTAAGGTATGACTAGCCATATTTCTAACAAGACTGTGTAATGCTGGAAGGCTGTCATTTCCCCTCATGGGGACCGGTAAGCCATTTTCTTAGTCTCAAACAGAATAAAGGGCTTAATATGGGCTATAAAACTGGTAGACACTTTTATGGGCTAGATCGATTGCTTTATTTGGGCATTTTATACAGCTTGATGTTGAAATTCACACTTTATAACCTTTGGGGAACGTTTTTTTACGTCAGGCACTGGTTTAGACACCTTCCCAGTCAGGAAGGGCCTTCTCTGTAGTAGGCAGAGCCTCATTTTTGCGCCATTACTGCGCAGTTACTTTTGAGAGCAGGACATGCAGCTGCATGTGTGTGGGTCTGAAAGTAGTTGAAAAGGTTCCTAGAAGGCTTCATTTGGTATCGTATACCCCCTGGGTTTGGTAAAGTCGCAGCAAAGGCTGTAACTGGGACTGTAGAGGGGTTAAAACTGTAACCGGCTCCGGTTTCCTCATTTTAAGGGTTAAAGATCTGAAATTTGGGGTGCAATGCTTTGAATGCTTTAAGACACTGTGGTGAAAATTTGGTTAAATTTGAACAATTCCTTCATAGTTTTTCACATATTCAGTAATAAAGTGTGCCTGTTTAAAATTTAAAGAGACAGTAACGGTTTTGTTTTAAAACGGTTTTTGTACTTTATTGACAAGTTTAAGCCTGTTTAACATGTCTGTGCCTTCAGATAAACTATGTTCTGTATGTATGGAAGCCAATGTGTCTCCCGCTTCAAAATTGTGTGATAATTGTGCCATAGCGTCCAAACAAAGTAAGGACTGTACTGCCACAGATAGTAAAGTTGCCCAAGATGATTCATCAGATGAAGGGAGTAGACATAGTTCTACATCATCTCCTTCTGTGTCTACACCAGTTTTGCCCATGCAGGAGACCCCTAGTACTTCTAGCGCGCCAATGCTTGTTACTATGCAACAATTGACGACAGTAATGGATAACTCCATAGCAAATATTTTATCCAAAATGCCTGCATTTCAGAGAAAGCGCGATTGCTCTGTTTTAAACACTGTAGAGCAGGAGGGCGCTGATGATAATTGCTCTATCATACCCTCACACCAATCTGAAGTGGCCATGAGGGAGGTTTTGTCAGATGGGGAAATTTCTGATACAGGTAGAATTTCTCAGCAGGCAGAACCTGATGTTGTGACATTTAAATTTAAATTAGAGCATCTCCGCGCACTGCTTAAGGAGGTGCTATCTACTCTGGATGATTGTGACAACCTGGTCATTCCAGAAAAATTGTGCAAGATGGACAAGTTCCTAGAGGTTCCGGTGCACCCCGACGCTTTTCCTATACCCAAGCGGGTGGCGGACATAGTGAATAAGGAGTGGGAGAAGCCCGGCATACCTTTTGTCCCCCCTCCTATATTTAAGAAATTATTTCCTATGGTCGACCCCAGAAAGGACTTATGGCACACAGTCCCTAAGGTCGAGGGGGCAGTTTCTACACTAGCCAAGCGTACTACTATTCCTATCGAGGATAATTGTGCTTTCAAAGATCCTATGGATAAAAAATTGGAGGGTTTGCTTAAAAAGATTTTTGTACAGCAAGGTTACCTCCTGCAACCTATTTCGTGCATTATTCCTGTCACTACAGCAGCGTGGTTCTGGTTCGAGGAACTAGAAAAGTCGCTCAGTAGAGAGACTCCGTATGAGGAGGTTATGGACAGAATTCACGCACTTAAGTTATCTAATTCCTTTGCAGTTAGCTAGATTAGCGGCGAAAAATTCAGGGTTTGCAATTGTGGCGCGCAGAGCGCTCTGGCTAAAGTCTTGGTCAGCGGATGTATCTTCCAAGACAAAATTGCTTAATATCCCTTTCAAGGGTAAAACCCTTTTTGGGCCAGAATTGAAAGAGATTATCTCAGACATCACTGGGGGTAAGGGCCACGCCCTCCCACAAGATAGGCCTTTCAAGGCCAAGAATAAGTCTAATTTTCGTTCCTTTCGCAATTTCAGGAACGGACCGGCCTCCAACTCTGCAGCCTCTAGACAAGAGGGTAATGCTTCACAAACCAAACCAGCTTGGAAATCGATGCAAGGCTGGAACATGGGTAAGCAGGCCAAGAAGCCTGCTGCTGCTACCAAAACAGCATGAAGGAGTAGCCCCCGATCCGGGACCGGATCTAGTAGGGGGCAGACTCTCTCTCTTCGCTCAGGCTTGGGCAAGAGATGTTCAGGATCCCTGGGCACTAGAAATAGTTTCTCAGGGTTATCTTCTAGAATTCAAGGAACTCCCCCCAAGGGGAAGGTTCCACATGTCTCACTTATCTTCAAACCAAATAAAGAGACAGGCATTCTTACATTGTGTAGAAGACCTGTTAAAAATGGGAGTGATACACCCAGTTCCAACCGTGGAACAAGGAATGGGGTTTTACTCAAATCTGTTTGTAGTTCCCAAAAAAGAGGGAACTTTCAGACCAATTCTGGATTTAAAGATCCTAAACAAGTTTCTCAGAGTGCCATCGTTCAAAATGGAAACTATTCGAACGATTTTACCTACAATCCAGGAGGGTCAATTTATGACTACCGTGGATCTAAAGGATGCGTATCTACATATTCCTATCCACAAAGATCATCATCAGTTCCTAAGGCTCGCCTTTCTGGACAAACATTACCAGTTTGTGGCTCTCCCATTCGGGCTAGCCACTGCTCCAAGAATTTTCACAAAGGTACTCGGGTCCCTTCTAGCGGTTCTAAGACCAAGGGACATTGCAGTGGCACCTTACTTGGACGACATTCTGATACAAGCGTCGTCTCTTTCAAAGGCAAAGGCTTACACAGACATCGTTCTGGCCTTTCTCAGATCTCACGGATGGAAAGTGAACATAGAAAAAAGTTCCCTGTCTCCGTCGACAAGAGTTCCTTTCTTGGGGACAATAATAGATTCTTTAGAAATGAAGATTTTCCTGACAGATGTCAGAAAGTCAAAACTTCTAAACGCTTGTCAAGTTCTTCACTCTGTTCCACGACCTTCCATAGCTCAGTGCATGGAAGTAGTAGGGTTGATGGTTGCAGCAATGGACATAGTTCTTTTTGCGCGAATTCATCTAAGACCATTACAACTGTGCATACTGAAACAGTGGAATGGGGACTATACAGACTTGTCTCCAGTGATTCAAGTAGATCAGCAGACCAGAGACTCACTCCATTGGTGGCTAACCCAGGACCACCTGTCCCAGGGAATGAGTTTCCGCAGACCAGAGTGGGTCATCGTCACGACCGACGCCAGTCTAGTGGGCTGGGGCGCGGTCTGGGACTCCCGGAAAGCTCAGGGGCTATGGTCTCGGGAAGAGTCTCTTCTCCCGATAAACATTCTGGAACTGAGAGCGATATTCTATACTCTTAGGGCTTGGCCTCAACTAGCAAAGGCCAGATTCATAAGATTCCAATCAGACAACATGACGACTGTTGCTTACATCAACCATCAGGGGGGAACACGGAGTTCCCTGGCGATGAGAGAAGTGACCAAAATCATAAAATGGGCGAAGGATCACTCCTGCCACCTATCTGCGATCCACATCCCAGGAGTGGAAAACTGGGAGGCGAATTATCTGAGTCGTCAGACATTCCATCCGGGGGAGTGGGAACTCCACCCGGAGATATTTGCCCAGTTGACTCAATTATGGGGCATTCCAGACATGGATCTAATGGCGTCTCGTCAGAACTTCAAGGTTCCCTGCTACGGGTCCAGATCCAGGGATCCCAAGGCGACTCTAGTGGATGCATTAGTAGAGCCTTGGACCTTCAACCTAGCTTATGTGTTTCCACCGTTTCCTCTCATTCCCAGGCTGGTAGCCAGGATCAAGCAGGAGAGGGCCTCTGTGATCTTGATAGCTCCTGCGTGGCCACGCAGGACTTGGTATGCAGACCTGGTGAATATGTCATCGGCTCCACCATGGAAGCTACCTTTGAGACAGGATCTTCTAGTACAAGGTCCATTCGAACATCCAAATCTAGTTTCCCTCCAGCTAACGGCTTGGAAATTGAACGCTTGATTTTATCTAAGCGTGGGTTTTCGGATTCTGTAATAGATTCTCTGGTACAAGCCAGAAAACCTGTAACTAGAAAAATTTACCATAAAATATGGAAAAGATATATCTGTTGGTGTGAATCCAAGGGATTCTCATGGAGTAAGATCAAAATTCCTAGGATCCTTTCCTTTCTCCAAGAAGGTTTGGATAAGGGATTATCAGCGAGTTCTCTAAAGGGACAGATTTCTTCTTTATCTGTCTTATTACACAAACGACTGGCAGCTGTGCCTGATGTTCAAGCTTTTGTTCAGGCTTTGGTCAGGATCAAGCCTGTTTACAGACCTTTGACTCCTCCCTGGAGTCTGAATTTAGTTCTTTCAGTTCTTCAAGGGGTTCCGTTTGAACCTCTACATTCCATAGATATCAAGATGTTATCTTGGAAAGTTCTGTTTTTGGTTGCTATTTCTTCTGCTAGAAGAGTTTCTGAGTTATCTGCTTTGCAGTGTAATCCGCCCTATCTGGTGTTCCATTCAGATAAGGTTGTTTTGCTTACTAAACCTGGTTTCCTTCCAAAGGTTGTTTCCAACAAGAATATTAACCAGGAAATAGTTGTGCCTTCTTTGTGTCCGAATCCAGTTTTAAAGAAGGAACGTTTGTTACACAATTTAGATGTAGTTCATGCTTTAAAGTTCTATTTAGAAGCAACAAAGGATTTCAGACAAACGTCTTCTCTGTTTGTCGTTTATTCTGGCAAGAGGAGAGGTCAAAAAGCTACTGCTACCTCTCTTTCCTTTTGGCTGAAAAGCATCATCCGATTGGCTTACGAGACTGCCGGACGGCAGCCTCCTGAACGCATCACAGCTCACTCTACTAGGGCTGTGGCTTCCACATGGGCCTTCAAGAACGAGGCTTCTGTTGATCAGATATGTAAGGCAGCGACTTGGTCTTCCCTGCACACTTTTGCCAAATTCTACAAATTTGATACTTTTGCTTCCTCGGAGGCTATTTTTGGGAGAAAGGTTTTGCAAGCCGTGGTGCCTTCTGTTTAAGTAACCTGATTGGCTCCCTCCCTTCATCCGTGTCCTAAAGCTTTGGTATTGGTTCCCACAAGTTATGGATGACGCCGTGGACAGGACACACCAATGTTGGAGAAAACAGAATTTATGCTTACCTGATAAATTACTTTCTCCAACGGTGTGTCCGGTCCACGGCCCGCCCTGGTTTTTTTAATCAGGTTTGATGAATTTCTTTCTTAAACTACAGTCACCACAGCACCTTATGGTTTCTCCTGTTTTTTCTCCTGTCCGTCGGTCGAATGACTGGGGTGGGCGGAGCCTAGGAGGGACTATATGGACAGCTTTTGCTGTGCTCTTTGCCATTTCCTGTTGGGGAAGAGAATATTTCCCACAAGTATTGGATGACGCCGTGGACCGGACACACCGTTGGAGAAAGTAATTTATCAGGTAAGCATAAATTCTGTTTTTTACTTTCTTGATGTATATTTTATTGTTCTCAGAAAAAGCCTAATACATCCAAAATTGTATGTGATACACCTTTGCACCACCTAACATACATGCCCCTTTAAGAGTGTTAGAAACAAGATATAATATAGATCCTTATATTAAACCATATCTAGTATCAGATTGTCAATATTCACTAGAAAGGAGATTGATAGTTCGGTGACAATATTTCCTTAATTTATGCAAAATATGCCCATTCATTTAACCCTTTATCTCCAAAATCCACCAAAGGATGTTACAAGCGACCGCTGCCCTTCTAGCTGCTCTTAAAGGGCCACTAAACCCAAAATCTTTCTTTAATGATTCAGTTAGAGAATACAAATTTAAACAACATTACAATTTACTTCTATTAGTTATTTTGCTTCATTTTTTAGATATCCTTAGTTGAAGAAAAAGCAATGCACATGGGTGAGCCAATCACACAAGGCTTCTATGTGTAGCAACCAATCAGCAGCTACTGAGCATATCTAGATATGCTTTTCAGCAAAGAATATCAAGAGAATAAAATGAATTAGATAATAGAAGTAAATTAGAAAGATGTTTAAAATTGCATTCTCTTTCTAAATCATGAAAGAAAAAATGTGGATTTCATGTCCCTTTAAGGTCATTTGATAGGGTATAATCTTATTGGCAAAGGTTACATGAATTAAACAGTACCTTGAACTTTGTGCTCAGCGTGAGTCATCCAACCTGGATAACCAGTGATACCCGGCGACCATGGTGCTCCCTTCTGTATGTATAACAGTGTCCCGTATAAGCAACTTCTCCTTGGCTCCAGCTCTAATCTTTTGCTGCGCCCAATCTGGGACCAGTCTCTCACTACGGGTGTGTTGGTTCATTGCTTGCGGCCGGCTGTCCACACCGTGCTTGTTGACATCATCAGAACATCACCAGGAGTTTAGAAAGTCCCGGGATAGCAAAAAGCCTTGTACTGGTATCAACAAGCAAACTCTTACTCCTTGCTCCGTTTTCAAAGGCAGAAGGATACTATATTGTGCAAAGAACCACTTTGATATCTGTGAGCAAAGTGCTGTATGCCGACGCCATGTGTGTTTCACCCCTATGATCCATCAGTTTGGGGCTTCGTCAGAGCTAATGCAGACAACACCTGCTTCCATTATTTAAGCATCGATTGCCCTGTCTACTTTCCTAAATCTCTTAATTTTAAAGGAACATTCAGTCATATATATGCATATCAACAATATTCACTATTTCAGTGACTTTACAGCAGAGTTTTTTGTAATGCACAGATTTTAATGGAATATACTTATCCAGGTTGAAAACCTTATTATTCTCTATATTAGAACACTTTTAGCCAGTTTTCTTCTCCTTTTGATATATTTATAAGAAACATGCAAAGTCTATTTTATAATTAAGACCGAATGAAAGTGATTGTTCTAAGATTGAAAATCCATCTAACTTATTTCTGTAATAAAGTTTTATCAATATTTACCCCCTATTATGAGGATCTCCCTTGTCAATCGCAACAAACTTTAGAGTTGCAGTTTCACTTTCATGGTAGGTTGCAAAGTGTCTTGCTACATTTGTATTTCTCTTATTAGTTATATCATCTCGGTGCTCCTGTATTCTGTCTTTCAAAAAGCGCTTGGTTTTCCCCCCACATAAAACAGGGACTGGAACAATGCAACAAATACACCACTCCTACACAGTCACAACTCACAATTCAAGAAATATCTAATGTCATACACTTTAGTACCATTACCTTTGAATGTTTTACTTTTTTCCATAAAGGGGCAATAGACGCATCTTCCACATGGGAAACTACCTCTTATACCCCTATTTTTCCTAAGCCAATCTGACATAGATGGACTTCTAAGAAATCTACTTTTAACAAGTTTATCTTTAAAGGAACATAAAACAAGTTGGGATAGAGACAAAATATAATAATATGTACTTTATACTTTATACTGCAGTGCCTCGCCATTAACCCTTTCTTTTTAGTTTCTGAATTGTAAAGCTCTAACTCCCCCCACACATTTCCTTCTATGGCTGTTTCTATATATATTGTTGTTTTGGTAAAATGCAAAAGTGACTAGGGATTATCTGCTGGAGCATACCTAGAAGCTGTGAACTCAGTTGAGATACAATGCCTGTGACTAAACACTGATATGGGGGGTGGAGTTGACTTCTCCAGGTAGCTTATTTTTAAACATTTTTTTTATGCAAACTATTTTTAATTAATTAGCCCTTTTTGGATATGCAAAGATCTTAACCTGTTTTATGTCCCTTTTAAGGCTAGGAGCCTTTATTTCTGTTAGCAAAGGGTTTTCCCCTACTATCTCCTTTACTTTTTCATCAAGGTGTAAGATGTGCCAATTATTTCTTAAGACCTGCCTCAACCTTTCCCATTCACTGTTGTATGTTGAAATTAATCTCATTTGTTTCTGTGTATTCTCAACCTTTCTTCTCCTTATGATATGTTAATACCAGCTGCAGACTATTAAATGTATGAGCAATTGCTGCTTTGGGTTTATTTTTATATTTGAAGTAGCTGGTTTTGATAGTGAAACTGCAACCAATTGTTCTGAAGAATATTCCCATTCAAATGGGGGTTGTCTGCAGGGAGCTCAGGCTTGCTTATTGTATTTCTAACTCTCTCTATACACAAAGGCAATTAGTTAGGTAATTCATGTTTCATTAGAAAGTGAGGTTTCAGTAAGCAAAACTATCTATTTCAGTTGCATGTGGCTCTTTCAGTTTTAATATGCATGGCTGACCTCACTTTTACCAGTGAAATAGCATATACTGTACATATAAGTAGGGCTCAAAATTTTGAGTCCTAAGCTACTAGCTAGGCCAAAATATTACTCACTACCTCTGATCCCACCCATAACCTTCATACACCACCCCCCTCTTTGCATATGTTTAGCTATTGTGAAACACCTTATTGTGCAGTAATTTTTGTATTTTTCTTTTTAAACATAACAAATTAAGACATTTTAATACAGTTATTAAAATATATTAATTTGCTGCCAATTTGGCACAGTGTATAGCCAGCATTAATCTCATTCTCACATGATATAAAGCATGTAAACCAAGGCAGGTTCAATTTAAGGCAGCAGGGACATAAAATAAAACTGTTTAGTGTCACATTATCCTTTTTTAATTTTATGCATGGGTACTAACCTGTACAGCTAACCATGAGTGGCGTTTTATTTAATAAAGAGGACAGTCATCTGAAATAGGTGGGTTTGCCTGCAGAAACTACCAACTATACTGATCTTCTCAGTAGTGCAGTATGGGTTATAGAAAAGCTATGCAATCGAGATGTAGTGGCAGTGGGGATAGATGAGATTCCAGCCCATTTGAAAGTGTCCCTGCAGTTACTTGGAATAAAAAAAACAACTCATCAGCCTCTTGATTCAGTACATTATCCTTTTATGGGAATTATTTGCTAAAATGAACTGTTCTATGGGTACAGAGCATCTCTTTATTTCCTCACAATATTCCTTTAAATTAATGTTTTAAGCAAGTCCCCCAACTTTGCAACTTGACTAGGAAATCTTTGAAAAACCCTCAAAATCTATTAAGCTGTCTTTGTTGTTAATTTTTTTATGTATACAGCTTTAAAACACTACCTACGCTACATAATTGGTACCAATCAGCCTTTTTTTATTTACATATATCCCCCTATCACCTCATTTTTTATTGTCCCCAGACCTTAAATTAGCCAGACCAGGATCCTATTTACCTCACATAAACTGCACCCCTGCTGACCACACAACATTTACTTACTATCTTTCACTATTCATCCCTGTTCGATAAGGGATTTACACTTTAACTACCTTCCCATATATACCTATTAGCTGAATACCCCCCACTTCAGGGAGGGACTGTGGGTTTGACCGACAGACCAATACCCCCCGCCCCGTACCCTACACACCTTCTCCCATTACCGCCTTACCCACGTGCCAGGCCGCCCACTTCCCTCATCAAAAATATATAACTAGTTAATATGCCATGACTTTTCTATGCCATCCACCAGCTCTCACCGACAGACCAGTAGCTGATTTCCTGCTTCATGGCGAAAAAACCTTAAGGGGCGGTCTTATTCTGAGTGGCGGAAACACCACAGCATCTGCCCTTAGCCGTGTCGCTTGTGATCGCTCTTGCACGTGACCTCATCCTTGGGCTAGACTTTGTCGTTTTTAGGGAGGGAGGGAGGGAGGGAAAAAGAAAATAATTATTTCTGAGCTCAACCATTATGCAAGCACTTATATAGGCAGTTATATAGCCTATTTACGGAAACTGATAGCTGCAGCTCACCTGATTCTGCTTTTCCCCTTTCTTTTGTCCTGGCTATACCTATTTGAGGCAAAAGAATCCAAACACAACCCCTACCCTCATTCTTCCCAGTAAGTAAAATAAATATCCCTTAAACTGTTCCCATCCCAATTGGTCGGTACACTTTGCTAAGGGATTTACACTTTAACTACCTTCCCAGATATACCTATTAGCTGAATACCCCCCACTTCAGCTTAGTTCCAACCTTAGCTCATTTTACCATACCTTAAGTAATGACAGGCACAGATTTGGCGTTAGAAAAGGTCACGTTTTTTATTAAATTCAATCTAATCAAAAATGAGCGATCCTCAACCTCTAGGATAATAACATATGTAACCAAATTAGGATTTTGAATTGATAACACAATTCTATGCAACAGCATCACGAGAGAACTGGGTGGCCCCACATAACCAAGAAGCGTGACTGCGCACAACTCAGAGGCGTAATTTGGCAAGTAACAGGCCGAGAGGTCTGCAGACTAGGAGGGCCTGTGGGTTTGACCGACAGACAAATACCCCCCGCCCCCTACACACCTCCCCCCATTACCGCCTTACCCACGTGCCAGGCTGCCCACTTCCCGCCACCCAAGATAAGCCTAGTGACCTTTTCTTACCTCCTGTGAGACTGTATGACGCTTTTTAAATCCTCCAAGAATAAGTAATTGCCTTGACTTGTCAGATGAACCACATCTGCTCTGTATAACTCAGGGTTACGGACTCTGATAATCAGGTGTTCTAGCACTTGCCCTCCTATCATTTGTTAATGGGTGCTCTATCACTCTTCCCCCTATTTCTTCTATCACCTTTCTACCAGCCTGGTTTACATTTTTCCTACTCTTGACGGATCACAACAGATCATAGCAGATCATAGCAGATCATAACAGCATGGTTTACCTTTTTCCTACTCTTGTTGGATCATAACAGATCATAACAGCCTGGTTTACCTTTCCTACTCTTGTCGGATCATAACAGATCATAACACCCTGGTTTACATTTTTCTTACTCTTGTCGGATCATAACAGATCATAACAGCCTGGTTTACCTTTTTCCTTCTCTTGTCGGATCATAACAGATCATAACAGCCTGGTTTACCTTTTTCCTACTCTTTTTGGATCATAACAGATCATAGCAGATCAAGGCACCAGCATTGTAAAGAAATAGGCAGCCCCACGTGACTAAGAAGTTGTAAGACATAGCAAATAACAGGACGCAAGGTTTGCAGACCAGGCGAGCATATGATTTTGACCAGCAGACCACCACTCAATGTCCATCCTTCCTGTGTGACACTATCCCTCCAAGACAGAGAGCAGACTAGTTCAGTCCCCACCCATTTTAGCTTGAACCAGCTGAATACATCTTTTACCTGCTCCTGTAGCTTAATTGAAGGAACCAAACCTATGTTGTTCCCACCCAGGTGTATAATTAAGATATCAGGTAGACCCCACTTTCTCGTAGAGATCTGTGCTGTCTCCAATAACTGGTTCCATTTAATCCGTCTCTTCCCAATCCACCTAATTCCTGCTTCTTTAGAACTAGAACCTAAGTTTACTCCCTGCCTGGTTGCAGCTGCGTGTGAAGCTGCCCAGTGCACGTAGGAGTGTCCGATTATCCATAATCTTATGGCTCTATCTGAAATGGACACACCAAACAACACATTATCACCACAATGTAGACCACAAAAAAAACTGTCTAAAGACTTTTTTTTGTGTGTGTGGGCCTGGTATATTTCCTATATGCATTTGATTTCCACCTCCCCATCTTTTATTTTCTGCTACACCGGGGCCCCTGACAATGCCGCACCTGTAGCTGCTCCTATTCTAAAGGAATGAGAAGCCAAATAGCTGCTTTTCTATCCTAGCTTCTCCACTACTAATTAAAAAAACCCTTTTGAACTGGAACCTGGTTAAACTACTACCATTCTTGTGCCTAAAGAACATGACGCCCTTAACAGGGGCCACACCTAATTAGCCTCTCACATGTGAAACAGGACATATTTTTACCCCCTGTTGCTTTAGAAGATATCCAAGCCCCTTTCCCTTCCCTATCTGTCTAATCTTCATATGGATATTAGTCCTGATTCTACAGAAATTCTATCCTCAATGCTTCCCCAAAGCCAGCATAAATACAGTCACAAAAAATGCAGTCTCAAAACCAGCAGTACAAACCTTGCTTACATTTTTTCTCTTGTTAAGTGTGTTCAGTCCACGGGTCATCCATTACTTATGGGATATATTCTCCTTCCCAACAGGAAGTTGCAAGAGAATCACCCAAGCAGAGCTGCTATATAGCTCCTCCCCTCACATGTCATATCCAGTCATTCTCTTGCAACCCTCAACAAAGAAGGAGGTCGCGAGAGGAGCTGGAGTTTTTACTTAATTATTCTTCAATCAAAAGTTTGTTATTTTAAATGGCACCGGAGTGTGCTGTTTTTCTATCTCAGGCAGTATTTGGAAGAAGAAACTGCCTGCGTTTTCTATGATCTTAGCAGGCGTAACTAAGATCCACTGGCTGTTCTCGACATTCTGAGGAGTGGGGTAACTTCAGAAAATGGGAATAGCATGCGGGGTCTCCCGCAAATGAGGTATGTGCAGTACAATATTTTCTGGGAATGGAATTGACTATGAAAACACTGCTGTTACCCGTATGATGTAAGTACAGCCTTAAATGCAGTAGTAGTGACTGGTATCAGGCTGATAAATGTATGCACAGTAGAGTTATTTTCTAGGGACTAGAATTTGACTGATTTTTTACTGTTAATACTGATATAATGTGTGAGCCTTAACTGCAGTAGAAGCGACTGGTAGCAGGCTTAGTAATAACTTTACACAGCATCTGAAATGTTGTTTTTTTAAAACGTTTACTGGCATGTTAATCGTTTTGTGAGGTACTTTGGTGATAAATCTTTTTGGGCATGATTTTTTTCCACACGGCTAACGTATATTTCTGCATAGAAACCGTTATATCAGGTCTCCCACTCTTGTAATAGGAGTGGGAGGGACCTTTTTTAGCGCCTTGTTGCGCAGTTAAAATTCTAGCACAGTTTTCCTGCTTCTTCCTCTTGATCCAGGACGTCTCTAGAGAGCTCAGGGATCTTCAAAATTCGTTTTTGAGGGAGGTAATCAGTCACAGCAGACCTGTGACAGTGTGTTTGACTGTGATAAAAGCATTAAATCTTAATTTGATATCCGTTTTGGGTACTGAGGGGTTAATCATCCTTTTGCTAATGGGTGCAATCCTCTGCTAATTAATACATTTAAAGAATTGTTGACTATAACTGAACTAGTTCTTTGTTATTCAATTGTGTTTTTTAAAAAAGCGCTGCAGCGTTTTTTATATTGCTTGTTAACTTATTGAAGTAATTTCCAAGCTTGCTAGCTTCATTGCTAGTCTGTTTAAACATGTCTGATACAGAGGAATCTGCTTGTTCATTATGTTTAAAAGCCGATGTGGAGCCCAATAGAAATATGTGTACCAATTGTATTGATATTACTTTGAATAAAAGTCAATCTGTACCGATAAAGAAATTATCACCAGACAACGAGGGGGAAGTTATGCCGTCTAACTCTCCTCACGTGTCAGTACCTTCGTCTCCCGCTCGGGAGGTGCATAAGATTGAGGCGCCAAGTACATCAAGGCCCTTACAAATCACTTTACATGATACGGCTAATGTTATGAAAGAAGTATTATACAATATGCCCGAGTTAAGAGGCAAGCGCGACAGCTCTGGGTTAAGGACAGAGCGCGCCGATGACACGAGAGCCATGTCTGATACTGCGTCACAATTTGCAGAACATGAGGACGGAGAGCTTCATTCTGTGGGTGACGGTTCTGATTCGGGGAGACCGGATTCAGAAATTTCAAATTTTAAATTTAAGCTTGAGAACCTCCGCGTGTTGCTAGGGGAGGTGTTAGCGGCTCTGAATGATTGTGACACGGTGGCAATCCCAGAGAAATTATGTAGGCTGGATAAATACTATGCGGTACCGGTGTGTACTGACGTTTTTCCTATACCAAAGAGGCTTACAGAGATTATTAGCAAGGAGTGGGATAGACCCGGTGTGCCTTTTTCCCCTCCTCCGATATTTAGAAAAATGTTCCCTATAGACGCCACCACACGAGACTTATGGCAGACGGTCCCTAAGGTGGAGGGAGCAGTTTCTACTTTAGCCAAGCGTACCACTATCCCGGTGGAGGATAGCTGTGCTTTCTCAGATCCAATGGATAAAACATTAGAGGGTTACCTTAAGAAAATGTTTGTTCAACAAGGTTTTATATTACAGCCTCTTGCATGCATTGCGCCTGTCACTGCTGCGGCGGCATTCTGGTTTGAGTCTCTGGAAGAGGCGATTCGCACAGCACCATTGGATGAATCTTTGAGCAAGATTAGAACCCTTAAGCTGGCTAATGCGTTTGTTTCGGATGCCGTAGTGCATTTAACCAAACTTACGGCTAAGAATTCCGGATTCGCCATACAGGCGCGCAGAGCGCTATGGCTTAAATCCTGGTCAGCAGATGTAACTTCTAAATCTAAACTACTAAACATTCCTTTCAAAGGGCAGACCTTATTCGGGCCCGGCTTGAAGGAAATTATTGCTGACATTACTGGAGGTAAGGGCCACACCCTTCCTCAGGACAGGGCCAAATCAAAGGCCAAACAGTCTAATTTTCGTGCCTTTCGTAATTTCAAGGCAGGAGCAGCATCAACTTCCTCTGCTCCAAAACAGGAAGGAGCTACTGCTCGTTACAGACAGGGTTGGAAAGGCAACCAGTCATGGAACAAGGGCAAGCAGGCCAGAAAGCCTACTTCCGCCCCTAAGACAGCATGAAGACAGGGCCCCCTTTCCGGAGACGGAACTAGTGGGGGGCAGACTTTCTCTCTTCGCCCAGGCTTGGGCAAGAGATGTACAGGATCCCTGGACGTTGGAGATTATATCTCAGGGATACCTTCTGGATTTCAAAACTTCTCCTCCACAAGGGAGGTTTCATCTGTCAAGGTTATCAACAAACCTAGTAAAGAAAGAGGCATTTCTACAATGTGTACAAGACCTCTTAGTGATGGGAGTGATCCACCCAGTTCCGCGAACGGAACAGGGGCAAGGGTTTTATTCAAATCTGTTTGTGGTTCCCAAGAAAGAGGGAACCTTCAGACCAATCTTAGACTTAAAAATCTTAAACAAATTCCTAAGGGTTCCATCGTTCAAGATGGAAACCATTCGGACCATCCTACCCATGATCCAAGAGGGTCAATATATGACCACAGTGGACTTAAAGGATGCCTACCTTCACATACCGATTCACAAAGATCATTATCGGTACCTAAGGTTTGCCTTTCTAGAGAGGCATTACCAGTTTGTAGCTCTTCCCTTCAGGTTCGCTACGGCCCCTAGAATTTTTACAAAGGTTCTGGGCTCACTTCTGGCGGTACTAAGACCGCGAGGCATAGCGGTGGCTCCGTACCTAGACGACATTCTGATACAAGCGTCAAGTTTTCAAAATGCAAAGTCTCATACAGAGATAGTTCTAGCATTTCTGAGGTCGCATGGGTGGAAAGTGAAAGTGGAAAAGAGTTCTCTGTTACCACTCACAAGGGTCCCTTTTCTAGGGACTCTTATAGATTCTGTAGAGATGAAGATTTACCTGACGGAGTCCAGGTTATCAAAGATTCTCAATGCTTGCCGTGTACTTCACTCCATTCCAAGCCCATCAGTAGCTCAGTGCATGGAAGTAATCGGCTTAATGGTTGCGGCAATGGACATAGTGCCATTTGCGCGCCTACATCTCAGACCGCTGCAACTATGCATGCTAAGTCAATGGAACGGGGATTACTCAGATCTGTCCCCTTTGCTAAACCTGGACCAGGAGACCAGAGATTCTCTTCTCTGGTGGTTGTCACGGGTTCATCTGTCCAAAGGAATGACTTTTCGCAGACCAGATTGGACGATTGTAACAACAGATGCCAGCCTACTAGGCTGGGGAGCAGTCTGGAACTCCCTGAAGGCTAAGGGATTGTGGACTCAGGAGGAGAGACTCCTCCCGATAAACATTCTAGAATTAAGAGCAATATTCAATGCTCTTCTAACTTGGCCTCAGTTAGCAACACTGAGGTTCATCAGATTTCAGTCGGACAACATCACGACTGTGGCTTACATCAATCATCAAGGGGGAACCAGGAGTTCCCTAGCGATGTTGGAAGTCTCGAAGATAATTCGCTGTGCAGAGTCTCACTCTTGCCACCTGTCAGCGATCTACATCCCAGGCGTGGAGAACTGGGAGGCGGATTTTCTAAGTCGCCAGACCTTTCATCCGGGGGAGTGGGAACTCCACCCGGAGGTATTTGCTCAACTGATTCGTCGTTGGGGCAAACCGGATCTGGATCTCATGGCATCTCGCCAGAACGCCAAGCTTCCTTGTTACGGATCCAGGTCCAGGGACCCGGGTGCGGTGCTGGTAGATGCACTAGCAGCCCCTTGGGTTTTCAACATAGCTTATGTGTTTCCACCTTTTCCGTTACTACCTCGACTGATTGCCAGGATCAAACAGGAGAGAGCATCAGTGATTTTGATAGCGCCTGCGTGGCCACGCAGGACCTGGTATGCAGACCTAGTGGACATGTCGTCCTGTCCACCATGGTCTCTTCCCCTGAGGCAGGACCTTCTAATTCAGGGTCCTTTCAACCATCCAAACCTAATTTCTCTGAGGCTGACTGCTTGGAAATTGAACGCTTGATTCTATCAAAGCGTGGGTTTTCGGATTCGGTTATTGATACATTAATACAGGCTCGGAAACCTGTTACCAGAAAAATTTACCACAAGATATGGCGTAAATATTTATATTGGTGTGAATCCAAGAGTTACTCATGGAGTAAGGTTAGGATTCCTAGGATATTGTCTTTTCTACAAGAGGGTTTAGAAAAGGGCTTATCCGCTAGTTCACTAAAGGGACAGATTTCTGCTCTGTCTATTCTTTTACACAAGCGTCTGGCAGAGAATCCAGACGTCCAGGCTTTTTGTCAGGCTTTGGCTAGGATTAAGCCTGTGTTTAAAACTGTTGCTCCTCCGTGGAGCTTAAACTTGGTTCTTAAAGTTCTTCAGGGTGTTTCGTTTGAACCCCTTCATTCCATTGATATTAAGCTTTTATCTTGGAAAGTTCTGTTTTTGATGGCTATTTCCTCGGCTCGAAGAGTCTCTGAGTTATCTGCCTTACATTGTGATTCTCCTTATCTGATCTTTCATTCAGACAAGGTAGCCCTGCGTACTAAACCTGGGTTTTTACCTAAGGTTGTTTCTAACAGGAATATCAATCAAGAGATTGTTGTTCCATCGTTATGCCCTAATCCTTCTTCAAAGAAGGAACGTCTTTTGCATAATCTAGACGTGGTTCGTGCCCTGAAGTTCTACTTACAGGCAACTAAAGATTTTCGACAAACTTCTTCTCTGTTTGTCGTTTACTCTGGACAGAGGAGAGGTCAAAAGACTTCGGCTACCTCTCTCTCTTTTTGGCTTCGTAGCATTATACGCTTAGCCTACGAGACTGCTGGACAGCAGCCTCCTGAAAAAATTACAGCTCATTCCACTAGAGCTGTGGCTTCCACCTGGGCCTTTAAGAATGAGGCCTCTGTTGAACAGATTTGCAAGGCTGCAACTTGGTCTTCACTTCATACTTTTTCCAAATTTTACAAATTTGACACTTTTGCTTCTTCGGAGGCTGTTTTTGGGAGAAAGGTTCTACAGGCAGTGGTTCCTTCTGTTTAATGTTCCTGCCTTGTCCCTCCCATCATCCGTGTACTTTAGCTTTGGTATTGGTATCCCATAAGTAATGGATGACCCGTGGACTGAACACACTTAACAAGAGAAAACATAATTTATGCTTACCTGATAAATTTATTTCTCTTGTAGTGTGTTCAGTCCACGGCCCGCCCTGTCTTTTTGAGGCAGGTTCTAAATTTTAAATTATAACTCCAGTCACCACTGCACCCTATAGTTTCTCCTTTCTCGTCTTGTTTCGGTCGAATGACTGGATATGACATGTGAGGGGAGGAGCTATATAGCAGCTCTGCTTGGGTGATCCTCTTGCAACTTCCTGTTGGGAAGGAAAATATATCCCATAAGTAATGGATGACCCGTGGACTGAACACACTACAAGAGAAATAAATTTATCAGGTAAGCATAAATTATGTTTTTCTAAGATTTCCAATCTCTCCGCTGTGATAGGTTCTCTCTTATCCCTTTTTTTTTTTTTTTTGCTGACCAACCTCTAGCCATTTTTCTAACCAGGAATCTTTTTTGTCACATCCACTTCCTCCAACAGCTGCGCAAAGAAGGAGATCCCTGCCATTACAGTGCTTAAGTTGCCTTTCTTGATACCTGCGTGCCTAGGTTATACCAAATTGTCCAAAAATATCCCTTTTTACCCTTTACAAATTCCTTCCAATTTTTCCAATGCTTATTATATGCAGTCCATGTCCGTGGTGCCAATGATTGTCTGACCAAACCATTGATGAACTTTAATTGCTCCCAATCTGCCAAAGATAAATGGGGCAATCCTTACCTTTCTGCGCCGCATTGGGTGCGAGCTTCCTAAAGGGCTCCCATTTAAACCTTGATAAAGCATTAGCTACAGCATTCTTAACTCCTGGTATGTGTTTATAAGTTTATATTATGCTTTAAACATTTTAAAACTAGAGGCTGCATGAATGCTATGGCCTGAGGGGAAGATGCTGTTATTTAATACAACTACAACTCCTCTATTGCCAGACCAGAACAAAATGCTTTTGTTAGCCAATTCTTTCCCTCATAGTTCTATCACTGTCACAATTGGGAACAATTCAAGTAACACCAACCCTTCTCATGCCAAGCCTGCGGCCACTTACCCACGCATCATCTGCCATCCATATAAGCCCCAAACCCTGCACTTCCTGCAGCATCTGTATATAACTGGATTTCATTAGCTGTCACCTGCTCCCAAATCCTGATACCATTAAAACTACTTAGGAAATTATCTCATACTTTTAAATCCCCTTTTAATTGACTGTTCAGTCGAATCATGTGACTAGGCTTTACAACCCCTCTGGTACTCACTTCCAACCTTCTTTTAATGATTCTTCCCACTGGAATCACCCTGCATGCATCACAACCTTATCTTGGGGCAATCTGCAATGGGGATTCACTGAATAACTCTATATGCCTAGAAAGAATAACTTAGAACAGGGACCCTCTGATTTGTCATCTGCCACTGGAACCCCCATCTCTACAAACGTTTTCAGCAGTACATTAAGAACTCTATCACTTTCTCCTGTACCCTTTCTACCTACTACTTTGAAGTCATCAAGGTAATGCACGATACTACTCTCACCTGCCCTTCTCTCTACCAGCCAATGCAAAAAAGTGTTGGACATTTTAAAATACGCACAAGATATAGCACACCCCATAGGCAAACATTTGTCAATATAAAACTTGCCATCAAATTTGCATCCCATCAAAACAAAACTTTTTGGCTTTATAGGTAGTAATCTGAATGCAGATTCTATATCGACTTTTGCTAAATCAGCACCCAGCCTGCCAACCTAACCAAATTTACTGCCTGGTCAAATGACTGGTAGGATACTGATGCATCCTCCCTACTGATTGCATCATTTACTGACTGACCCTTAGGGTAGGATAATCGCTGAATCGTTCAGAATTTACCGGCCTCTTTTTTGGTCACCACTCCCAAAGGTGATTTAATCAAATTCTTTAGCTGTTTGTCATTAAAGGGGGGCCTGCCATCCTTCCTAAGGCAACCTCCTTCCCCAGTTTTTCTCTCAAAACTTTCGGGACTTTGTAAGAACTTCCCATATGCCGTGTAACAATCAGTGATCAAATGCAAATACCTCATCATCCCTTTCGTCTGTTGTGGATGTGCATAGAAAGCAAAACCTTTAACCCATTCAGGGCCTTCTCAGCGTTTTCCACTAATTTTGTCTTTCAATGCCTAGATAACGGCAGCAACCTTGTTGCTGAGACTTTGTCATCTGCATCATATTCCTTATCAGATTGTTCTGTATCCTTATCCTTTAAACCCCCTATTCTCTTCCCTCCATTAGATATTTTGTTTAATAGAATATCTCAGCTGTGT
Source organism: Bombina bombina (assembly GCF_027579735.1). Lineage (NCBI taxonomy): Eukaryota > Metazoa > Chordata > Amphibia > Anura > Bombinatoridae > Bombina > Bombina bombina. The sequence continues at coordinate 240,521,367 of NC_069500.1, read as the reverse complement.
ATTCAATAAATATTAGTACAGTTTAGGAGTGCCCTCCCAATGAGATTATTTATGGATTGTGAATATTAATAATTAATAACAATAATACAATTATTGTAGCAATACCCCCAATTCATATAGTAGAATCTTAGCAGTGCACCCCAGAAAATTGTTATATAATCCCAGTAGCGCACTCCGAAATCACACTATTGAGATATTTAGCAATTATTGACAACAAGATTATTATCAAATATTAATATTTAATCCCAAATTAAAATATTTCCTAATTTCTGAACAGGTTGTTTTTATAAATACAGTGATTATATTTATGCAGTAAATAGACTATTGATTATGACCATATATATATATATATATATATATATATATATATATATATAAATTGGTTATTACCATATAAAAATTATAATATAAAGCAAGGTATAAAATTAATTAGATTAATTAATATTCAATTAAATCGCCTGTATCCTGGATATGGTCACAATATTATTAGGAAATAACTTTAACTCAAAATGACTTAACTATCAAATATCACCATTTAATGTTACTAGATGTTATTTTAATACATCCATATGTAACCTTTTTTTTAAATTATTAATAGAATTTACTTTAATTACTATTTACAAGTTTCTTTTAAATTGTTTACCAATACTATTGTTTTTCTTCTTTTTCTTGATTGCAATCATTTAGCACAACTTAGAATGCAACTGTTTCTGGCTTTCAGCACTACTCATGCGCCACAACAAAGTTATAAATAATAACAGTGTTTTATTATGATATTAAATGTATTTACATAAGGCAGCAGTCTGGAGTGATCTCATTCTCATAGTCTCAATGATATGTTTCAGCAGCAATAATTCCCCAAATGAGATGTATACAAGATTGAACCCAATGCACTCTCTTGCATCCCTAACAAAAGTTCTCCTAATTAAACTTGCTGTATTTAGTAGGCGCGTTTAAAAGTGTCAATCATATTAGTTCAGATAACAAAAGTAAATATTAAGAAAACACAAGTGTTTTACTAAAATTCTTCAAGGCTAATGGACCTCTTGACACTACCTTCCCCTAATATGCAAGATACAAGCCCACTCTTCTAAAATAACTAAATCTCTCACAGAATGTTCACCCACACTTCCCCCTCACTTGCTAGATAAGATACTGTATAGAAGCAGACAGTGTAAAAAACAATAAAAGCAGTATATAGAGTAAAATACATGCCTATTCAAGGGATATACTGTATGTGCTAAACATGAGGTATCCACTATATAAATGTAAATTCCGAAAACTATATATCTATTCTGTGTTTATATGTTCTCTACTAAGCAATATTGATTAGTTATTTTTGTATGGAATCATAAACATTTTCCTATCCATTACAGCAACTTTATATGAAAAATCATAAACAAGAACCCATCAACATGGCTTTTTCAAAAACATAGTTTAAAGTGAATGTAAAGTCAGTATGCTCTGTAAAGTTCGCATTCAAAATGAAGTAAAAATAACAGCAGTTTAATTCATAATTTTTTTTATATATTTTTAATTGCCTAGTAATTTTAGTTTATATCGTTGCGATAGTAATTAGAATCCACCGCCCGCCATTTTGGATTACTGATTGACATGGTAGGCTCGATCATGTCAATCAATAATTGTATTGCCACCGGGGGGACCAACCCACTTTTTCCGACGTCACGCGTCCATATTGCGCTTGCGTTAGTCAGCTCTTCTGACAATGATCTCTGAAGCTCGTGCACATTTCACGCATGCACAATTTCACAGTTATCAGATTTAGTCATTGATTCTTGAAGTTTTGGAGCGCTAGGTAAGTTTTATGGTACATGGGCTCCGAATTCTAAAATAATGTAATGCTTAATTAATCATAACAGATTAAAGGTTATCAGTACTTTCTCCAACATAGGTGTGTCCGGTCCACGGCGTCATCCTTACTTGTGGGATATTCTCTTCCCCAACAGGAAATGGCAAAGAGCCCAGCAAAGCTGGTCACATGATCCCTCCTAGGCTCCGCCTACCCCAGTCATTCTCTTTGCCGTTGTACAGGCAACATCTCCACGGAGATGGCTTAGAGTTTTTTAGTGTTTAACTGTAGTTTTTATTATTCAATCAAGAGTTTGTTATTTTAAAATAGTGCTGGTATGTACTATTTACTCAGAAACAGAAAAGAGATGAAGATTTCTGTTTGTATGAGGAAAATGATTTTAGCACCGTAACTAAAATCCATGGCTGTTCCACACAGGACTGTTGAGAGCAATTAACTTCAGTTGGGGGAACAGTGTGCAGTCTCTTGCTGCTTGAGGTATGACACATTCTAACAAGACGATGTAATGCTGGAAGCTGTCATTTTTCCCTATGGGATCCGGTAAGCCATGTTTATTACGATGGTAAATAAGGGCTTCACAAGGGCTTATTAAGATTGTAGACTTTTCTGGGCTAAATCGATTCAGTTTTAAAACATATTTAGCCTTGAGGAATCATTTTATCTGGGTATATTGATATTATAATATCGGCAGGCACTGTATTAGACACCTTTTTTCTCTGGGGCTTTCCCAAAGCATAAGCAGAGCCTCATTTTCGCGCCGGTGTGGCGCACTTGTTTTTGAGAGGCATGGCATGCAGTCGCATGTGAGAGGAGCTCTGATACTTAGAAAAGACTTTCTGAAGCGTCATTTGGTATCGTATTCCCCTTTGGGTTTGGTTGGGTCTCAGCAAAGCAGATACCAGGGACTGTAAAGGGGTTAAAGTGTTAAAACGGCTCCGGTTCCGTTATTTTAAGGGTTAAAGCTTCCAAATTTGGTGTGCAATACTTTTAAGGCTTTAAGACACTGTGGTGAAAATTTGGTGAATTTTGTACAATTCCTTCATGTTTTTTCGCAATTGCAGTAATAAAGTGTGTTCAGTTTAAAATTTAAAGTGACAGTAACGGTTTTATTTTAAAACGTTTTTTGTACTTTATTATCAAGTTTATGCCTGTTTAACATGTCTGAACTACCAGATAGACTGTGTTCTGAATGTGGGGAAGCCAGAATTCCTGTTCATTTAAATAAATGTGATTTATGTGATAATGACAATGATGCCCAAGATGATTCCTCAAGTGAGGGGAGTAAGCATGGTACTGCATCATTCCCTCCTTCGTCTACACGAGTCTTGCCCACTCAGGAGGCCCCTAGTACATCTAGCGCGCCAATACTCCTTACTATGCAACAATTAACGGCTGTAATGGATAATTCTGTCAAAAACATTTTAGCCAAATTGAACCCTTGTCAGCGTAAGCGTGGCTGCTCTGTTTTAGTTACTGAAGAGCATGACGACGCTGATATTAATATCTCTGAAGGGCCCCTAACCCAATCTGAGGGGGCCAGGGAGGTTTTGTCTGAGGGAGAAATTACTGATTCAGGGAACATTTCTCAACAGGCTGAACCTGATGTAATTGCATTTAAATTTAAGTTGGAACATCTCCGCATTCTGCTTAAGGAGGTATTATCCACTCTGGATGATTGTGAAAAGTTGGTCATCCCAGAGAAACTATGTAAAATGGACAAGTTCCTAGAGGTGCCGGAGCTCCCAGAAGCTTTTCCTATACCCAAGCGGGTGGCGGACATTGTTAATAAAGAATGGGAAAGGCCCGGTATTCCTTTCGTCCCTCCCCCCATATTTAAAAAATTGTTTCCTATGGTCGACCCCAGAAAGGACTTATGGCAGACAGTCCCCAAGGTCGAGGGAGCGGTTTCTACTTTAAACAAACGCACCACTATACCCATAGAGGATAGTTGTGCTTTCAAAGATCCTATGGATAAAAAATTAGAAGGTTTGCTTAAAAAGATGTTTGTTCAGCAGGGTTACCTTCTACAACCAATTTCATGCATTGTCCCTGTCACTACAGCCGCATGTTTCTGGTTTGATGAGCTGATAAAGGCGCTCGATAGTGATTCTCCTCCTTATGAGGAGATTATGGACAGAATCAATGCTCTCAAATTGGCTAATTCTTTCACCCTAGACGCCACTTTGCAATTGGCTAGGTTAGCGGCTAAGAATTCTGGGTTTGCTATTGTGGCGCGCAGAGCGCTTTGGTTGAAATCTTGGTCGGCTGATGCGTCTTCCAAGAACAAGCTACTAAACATTCCTTTCAAGGGGAAAACGCTGTTTGGCCCTGACTTGAAAGAGATTATCTCGGATATCACTGGGGGTAAGGGCCACGCCCTTCCTCAGGATCGGCCTTTCAAGGCGAAAAACAGACCTAATTTTCGTCCCTTTCGTAAAAACGGACCAGCCCAAAGTGCTACGTCCTCTAAGCAAGAGGGTAATACTTCTCAAGCCAAGCCAGCTTGGAGACCAATGCAAGGCTGGAACAAGGGAAAGCAGGCCAAGAAGCCTGCCACTGCTACCAAGACAGCATGAAATATTGGCCCCCGATCCGGGACCGGATCTGGTGGGGGGCAGACTCTCTCTCTTCGCTCAGGCTTGGGCAAGAGATGTTCTGGATCCTTGGGCGCTAGAAATAGTCTCCCAGGGTTATCTTCTGGAATTCAAGGGACTTCCCCCAAGGGGGAGGTTCCACAGGTCTCAGTTGTCTTCAGACCACATAAAAAGACAGGCGTTCTTACATTGTGTAGAAGACCTGTTAAAAATGGGAGTGATTCATCCTGTTCCACTAAGAGAACAAGGGATGGGGTTCTACTCCAATCTGTTCATAGTTCCCAAAAAAGAGGGAACGTTCAGACCAATCTTAGATCTCAAGATCTTAAACAAGTTTCTCAAGGTTCCATCTTTCAAGATGGAAACCATTCGAACTATTCTTCCTTCCATCCAGGAGGGTCAATTCATGACCACGGTGGATTTAAAGGATGCGTATCTACATATTCCTATCCACAAGGAACATCATCGGTTCCTAAGGTTTGCATTCCTGGACAAACATTACCAGTTCGTGGCGCTTCCTTTCGGATTAGCCACTGCTCCAAGGATTTTCACAAAGGTACTAGGGTCCCTTCTAGCGGTGCTAAGACCAAGGGGCATTGCAGTAGTACCTTACCTGGACGACATTCTGATTCAAGCGTCGTCCCTTCCTCAAGCAAAGGCTCACACGGACATTGTCCTGGCCTTTCTCAGATCTCACGGCTGGAAAGTGAACGTGGAAAAGAGTTCTCTATCCCCGTCAACAAGGGTTCCCTTCTTGGGAACAATTATAGACTCCTTAGAAATGAGGATCTTTCTAACAGAGGCCAGAAAAACAAAAACTTCTAGACTCTTGTCGGATACTTCATTCTGTTCCTCTTCCTTCCATAGCTCAGTGCATGGAAGTGATCGGGTTGATGGTAGCGGCGATGGACATAGTTCCTTTTGCGCGCATTCATCTAAGACCATTACAACTGTGCATGCTCAGTCAGTGGAATGGGGACTATACAGACTTGTCTCCGAAGATACAAGTAAATCAGAGGACCAGAGACTCACTCCGTTGGTGGCTGTCCCTGGACAATCTGTCTCAAGGGATGACGTTCCGCAGACCAGAGTGGGTCATTGTCACGACCGACGCCAGTCTGATGGGCTGGGGCGCGGTCTGGGGATCCCTGAAAGCTCAGGGTCTTTGGTCTCGGGAAGAATCTCTTCTACCGATAAATATTCTGGAACTGAGAGCGATATTCAATGCTCTCAAGGCCTTGCCTCGGCTAGCGAGGACCAAGTTCATACGGTTTCAATCAGACAACATGACAACTGTTGCGTACATCAACCATCAGGGGGGAACAAGGAGTTCCCTAGCGATGGAAGAAGTGACCAAAATCATTCTATGGGCGGAGTCTCACTCCTGCCACCTGTCTGCTATCCACATCCCAGGAGTGGAAAATTGGGAAGCGGATTTTCTGAGTCGTCAGACATTGCATCCGGGGGAGTGGGAACTCCATCCGGAAATCTTTGCCCAAGTCACTCACCTGTGGGGCATTCCAGACATGGATCTGATGGCCTCTCGTCAGAACTTCAAAGTTCCTTGCTACGGGGCCAGATCCAGGGATCCCAAGGCGGCTCTAGTGGATGCACTAGTAGCACCTTGGACCTTCAAACTAGCTTATGTGTTCCCGCCATTTCCTCTCATCCCCAGGCTGGTAGCCAGGATCAATCAGGAGAGGGCGTCGGTGATCTTGATAGCTCCTGCGTGGCCACGCAGGACTTGGTATGCAGATCTGGTGAATATGTCATCGGCTCCACCTTGGAAGCTACCTTTGAGACGAGACCTTCTTGTTCAGGGTCCGTTCGAACATCCGAATCTGGTTTCACTCCAGCTGACTGCTTGGAGATTGAACGCTTGATTTTATCGAAGCGAGGATTCTCAGATTCTGTTATTGATACTCTTGTTCAGGCCAGAAAGCCTGTAACTAGAAAGATTTACCACAAAATTTGGAAAAAATATATCTGTTGGTGTGAATCTAAAGGATTCCCTTGGGACAAGGTTAAGATTCCTAGGATTCTATCCTTCCTTCAAGAAGGATTGGAAAAAGGATTATCTGCAAGTTCCCTGAAGGGACAGATTTCTGCCTTGTCGGTATTACTTCACAAAAAGCTGGCAGCTGTGCCAGATGTTCAAGCCTTTGTTCAGGCTCTGGTTAGAATCAAGCCTGTTTACAAACCTTTGACTCCTCCTTGGAGTCTCAATTTAGTTCTTTCAGTTCTTCAGGGGGTTCCGTTTGAACCCTTACATTCCGTTGATATTAAGTTATTATCTTGGAAAGTTTTGTTTTTAGTTGCGATTTCTTCTGCTAGAAGAGTCTCAGAATTATCTGCTCTGCAGTGTTCTCCTCCTTATCTGGTGTTCCATGCAGATAAGGTGGTTTTACGTACTAAACCTGGTTTTCTTCCAAAAGTTGTTTCTAACAAAAACATTAACCAGGAGATTATCGTACCTTCTCTGTGTCCAAAACCAGTTTCAAAGACGGAACGTTTGTTGCACAATTTGGATGTTGTTCGCGCTCTAAAATTCTATTTAGATGCTACAAAGGATTTTAGACAAACATCTTCCTTGTTTGTTGTTTATTCAGGTAAAAGGAGAGGTCAAAAAGCAACTTCTACCTCTCTCTCTTTTTGGATTAAAAGCATCATCAGATTGGCTTACGAGACTGCCGGACGGCAGCCTCCCGAAAGAATCACAGCTCATTCCACTAGGGCTGTGGCTTCCACATGGGCCTTCAAGAACGAGGCTTCTGTTGATCAGATATGTAGGGCAGCGACTTGGTCTTCTCTGCACACTTTTACCAAATTTTACAAGTTTGATACTTTTGCTTCTTCTGAGGCTATTTTTGGGAGAAAGGTTTTGCAAGCCGTGGTGCCTTCCATTTAGGTGACCTGATTTGCTCCCTCCCTTCATCCGTGTCCTAAAGCTTTGGTATTGGTTCCCACAAGTAAGGATGACGCCGTGGACCGGACACACCTATGTTGGAGAAAACAGAATTTATGTTTACCTGATAAATTTCTTTCTCCAACGGTGTGTCCGGTCCACGGCCCGCCCTGGTTTTTTAATCAGGTCTGATAATTTATTTTCTTTAACTACAGTCACCACGGTACCATATGGTTTCTCCTATGCAAATATTCCTCCTTAACGTCGGTCGAATGACTGGGGTAGGCGGAGCCTAGGAGGGATCATGTGACCAGCTTTGCTGGGCTCTTTGCCATTTCCTGTTGGGGAAGAGAATATCCCACAAGTAAGGATGACGCCGTGGACCGGACACACCGTTGGAGAAAGAAATTTATCAGGTAAACATAAATTCTGTTTTTCTAAATATCTTAATAATTATACTCTTTTTAAAACAAGGTAGGGACGTTGTGATGCTGCTGTACTGTACACAACGAGAGTATTCAGTGAATGTATTCGTTCATTGAAAACTATGTTGCCAGACATCTGCATCTGCGTTTAACGCATGTGCGGTGGTTATCGCCGGGAGCGCGCATTGCCACTACGTAAATAGCGGGTGGGACCGCTGTATACGTAGGATTGAATAAGATCAGGAAGTTGCGGGTGGGGGCAGCTGGTAAATACAACGGACGAAAGTTAGTAATGTAAATATAAAATTTATTGCACTTTTTTTTTTTCTAAAAGAAAGTGGCGGTTTGATTAATATAGTAATAAGCAATTGACAGATACTTTCATATCAGCAAAAATTTACATTCACTTGAAGAATGTTAAAAAAAAATTACTTTTTATTATCCTAGATACCTTTTATAGGCTAAATAAATATTAAGACATACTACTTTGTTTGGTACCATATGCTAATGCGTTGCACATTTTATCCTATTTTAAGCACCACAATCTGCTTGTGACACCTGCTAGTGGTAGCTTTACTGCTTTCACGTTTTGTAAAAAATGCCTAATGTACATATTGTGTTAGTCGTCTGTATATAATGACTAAGATGGTGCACCATGGCTATTTAGTGAAAAAAAGGCTCTTATTCACTATATATAACTATTCTTTATTCTTCATTATTTCCTCATAGAGCTGTGATGATTCTGCAAGATTCTGATGACAAAGAAAACTATAACGTTGCACTGCGACATTATGGACGTTCACTCTGGTAAAGAGTACATGCTGACTGCTCAACTTGCCTCGTGTTTTTCATTGTTTTATTTATTAATACAATTTGTTTAGTATAATGTAGATAAAAGTATTTGAGAGTAGAATATAATTGCTTTTTTTAAAAAAAATATAAACCATAGTGGATACTCTTCGCTCTTACAATCCAGTTGTTCCCAACCCACGAGACTCAGGTATTTGTTTTAGATTTTAAGACCTCTTGACATTTGCATTTCAAAGATGATCCAGTGGTGCTACGCTTTATCTTTACTGTTATTTATATGTATTTGAAAACGTATCCTCTGGAGCTGTAAGCATACATGGTAACAATCTCAAAAAGACAATTGCAATTGCTCTTGAATTGCCCTTTGATGTTGATCACCTTGTAAAAACATTGTGTACATGACAGCCAATCATATAAATCTTTGATACACTTAATATGGGGGGATTATTTTAATCGCTTTCATATTTATATGTATATGTATCTGATGCAAATGGCCACTTCAGATTTCCATCATATAATTTAGTGCCATTTATATTTGTTGTGTTTTGGGTGAATGTTAAATTGATCATTTTTATTATTCCATTTTATCAGTTAAAGGGACAGTAAACCTTAAAAATAATGTTATATAATTCTGCACATAGTGCAGAATTATATAACATTATTTAGGTGCTATAGCCATAAAACCCTTTTTTACCTTTTAAAATGTAAAAATGACAGCGCTTTTACAGACCCGCTCTCTGCTCTCTGCTGAGCGGGTCTGTAATATTTAGTCAGCGCATCGGGCCAGCTGTATAGTCACAGCCCGGCCCGACCGCGCCATAGCACTAAGTGCAGCTCGCTCCTGTGACAGGAGCGAGCTGCACTTAGTCTTATGGCGCGATCGGGCCGGGCTGTGACTATACAGCTGGCCCGATGCGCTGACTAAATATTACAGACCCGCTCAGCAGAGAGCAGAGAGCGGGTCTGTAAAAGCGCTGTCATTTTTACATTTTAAAAGGTAAAAAAGGGTTTTATGGCTATAGCACCTAAATAATGTTATATAATTCTGCACTATGTGCAGAATTATATAACATTATTTTTAAGGTTTACTGTCCCTTTAACTAACTGCCTTCCAGTAGTATTTAATTCAATATAAAGGAGTTTTGTTGTCCTGACCATGTGTCGTTTCACACCGGTAGTTCATTTAACATCAGTCTCCTTTTTCTCTCCAGTTCTTTAGGTCAGTATGATGAGGCCATCAAAGCGTATGCATCTACCCCTTTGACCGAGTTTGATGACCTCACTGGAGTAGCCCTGACATACTTTAAAAAAGGGCTTTTTCAAGAAAGCATGAAAGGTGAGACATGTTTTTTTATAAACTTTATAAAGTACATTAACTGTGCAGAACTATTGATTTTTCAGACTGCTTGTTTATATTTCTTTCATAAAATGATGATGGTTCACAGTCCTTCATAACATACGGGATATTTCTTCCATGTAAGTGGCAAGAGTCCATGAGCTAGTGACGTATGGGATATACATTCCTACCAGGAGGGGGCAAAGTTTCCCAAACCTTAAAATGCCTATAAATACACCTCCCACCTCACACATACCTTAGTTTTACAAACTTTGCCTTTCATGGAGGTGGTGAAGCAAGTTGTGCTTGATTTTCTTCTGTGATAGACAAGTGTTTCTTGATTTTCTTCTGTGATAGACACAGAATGTTACTTTTAGTCGCAAAATTTTTGCGCAAAAAAAATTTGACGTGAAGTCGCATCTACCATGACGCGAGTTATTTCTTGCGACTTTCTTGACGCAAGTTTTTTTTTGCGCATGACATGACGCGAGTTGCGTCATTTAATTTGTTAAGCTTTGGTGCCAAAATTGTTTATTTCTGCATTTGTGCCTTTTTTGGCGCCAAAATTTGTTATATTAAATCTCCCTCTTTTGCTCTCTGCTCTCATTTGATTCATAGAGGGCTAGGTTGCTTGCTTTTGATTTTACTTTTGTATAAAATTTTTATCATAAGCATTTTTCCCCATTCCTGAAACTGCTATTTTGAGGAAATTGGATATTTGTTTATATGTTTTTTCTTTTTTGTTACAATTTGCGAGATGTCTCAAACTGATCCTGCCTCTGATGTTACTGTAGGAAGAACCAAGCTGCCTGAACACAATTCTACCAAAGCTAATTGTGTATGTTGTAATTAGCTGATCTTTCTTCTTCAGCTTCAGTTCAAATATGTGGCACTTGTTATGAAAAGTTATTACATGCTGATAATGTTTCTATAAGTACAAATACATCTACAAATACATCTACTGATAAACCTTCATAGTCTTAATGTACATTATATTCCTATAGATATAAAAGATTATATTGCTGCAGCCATAGAGAAGGCTATGACTGCTATTCCGCCTTCAAATAAACGTTAAAGGTCTCTCCTAACTTCTCCTTAAATCTGATGAAGTTTGTATTGGTAGACAGCATACTGGAGTATCTTCTGCTGATGAGGATTTCTCTGGCTCAGAGGATCCTACTTCAGAGACAGAGACTTTCTTTTTAAGATTGAATATATTCGTTCTTTATTAAAGTAAGTATTGTTTACTTTGGTTATTGAGGAATCTAGTCCTCTTGATAACAAGAATATTGTTATCTCTCATATGTTTACTAAGGAATGGTCTAAACTTGGTGCTTCTTTTAACCCTTCTTCTAGGTTCAAAAAGCTATATCATTTACCTGTGGCTAATTTAGAGTTTTGGGAAAAAGTCCCTAAGGTTGATGGGACTATTTCTACTCTTGCCAAATGAACTACTATTCCTATGGAAGATAGTGCTTCGTTTAAGGATCCTTTAGATAGGAAGATTGAATCCTATCTTAGAAAAGCATATTTACATGATGGCTAAATTCTTAGACCTGCCATTTCTATGGCTGATGCTTCTGCTTCAACTTTTTGGTTGGACAGTTTAGCTCAACAGTTAACAGATACTGAATTATCTAGCATTGTTCTTTTACTTCAACATGCTAATCATTTCATTTGTGATGCTATATTTGATGTCATTAAGATTGATATTAAATCTATGTCTTTAGCTATTCTTACTAGAAGAGCTTTATGGCCTAAATCTTGGAATTCTGATATGGTGTCTAAATCTAGATTACTATCTTTATCATTTCAGGGTAGTAATTTATTTGGTTCTTAATTGGATTCTATTATCTGCACTATCACCGGGGGAAAGGGAGTTTTTCTGCCCCAAGATAAGAAATCTAAGGGTAAATTTAAAGCTCCCAATTGTTTTCGTTCCTTTCGTCAGAATAGAGATCAAAAGACATCTCCTTCCCCTAAGGCCTCTGGCTCTAATTGGAGACCATCTCCGAATTGGAATAAATCCAAGCCTTATAAAAAACCAAATCCAGCCCCTAAGACTGCATGAAGGTGCGACCCTCAAACCAGTTCAACTGGTGGGGGCAGATTGAAATTATTTCAACACATTAGGACAGTTTCTGTTCAAAATAAGACCTCCCATGGGAAGATTTTTTTCTTTCTCATGTTCCAACAAACCCTGCGAAAGCTCAGGCTTTTCGGAAATGTGTTTCAGACCTAGAGCTTTCAGGGGTGATTGTCCCAGTTCCTCTGCAGAAATGGGGTTTGGGTTTTTATTCAAGTCTATTCATTCTCCCAAAGAAAGAAGATTCGTTCAGACCAATTCTGGATCTGAAATTTTTAAATCTTTTTGTAAGAGTCCCAACTTTCAAGATGGTGACTATAAGGACTATTCTGCCTTTTGTTCAGCAAGGTCAATTCATGTCCACCATAGACTTACAGGATGCTTATCTTCATATTCCAATTCATCCAGACCACTATCGTTTTCTGAGATTCTCTTTTCTAGACAAGCATTACCAATGTGTTGCTCTTCCGTTTGGCCTACCAACAGCTCAGAGAATCTTTTCAAAGGTTCTCGGTGCCCTTCTATCTGTAATCAGAGAGCAGGGTATTGTGGGGTTTCCTTATTTGGACGATATCGTGGTACTAGCTCAATATTTTCATTTAGCAGAATCTCACACGAAACAACTAGTGTGGTTTCTTCAAAAACATGGTTGGAGGATCAATTTACTAAAAAGTTTCTTGATTCCTCAGACAAGGGTCACCTTTTTGGGTTTCCAGATAGATTCAGAGTCCATGACTCTTTCTTTGACAGACAAGAGATGAATGAAGTTAGTTTTAGCTTGTCTAAACCTTCAGTCTCTATCATTCCCTTCAGTGGCTATGTGCATGGAAGTTTTAGGTCTCATGACTGCAGCATTGGACGCAATCCCCTTTGGTCGTTTTTATATTAGGCCTTTACAGCTTTGCATGTTGCACCAATGGTGCAGGGATTATTCTCAGATATCACAACTGATATACTTAAATCCCAAAATTCAACTCTCTCTGACTTGGTTGTTAGACCATCACCTTATTGTTCAAGGGGCCTCATTTGTTCGTTCTACCTGGACTGTGATCACAACAGATGCAAGTCTTACAGTTTTGGGAGCTGTCTGGGGTCTCTGACAGCACAAGGGGTTTGGAAACCTCGAGAGGCAAGGTTACCAATCAATATTTTAGAACTCCATGCTATTTTAAGGGCTCTTCAGGCGTGGCCTATATTGAAGAGAGAACTTTACATTTGTTTTCAAACAGACAGTATCACAAGAGTGGCATATGTCAATCATCAAGGAGGGACTCGCAGTCCTTTAGCAACGAAGGAAGTATCTCGGATACTTTCTTGGGTGGAATCCAACTCTTGTCAAATTTCTGCAATTCATATCCCAGGTGTAGACAGTTGGGATACGGATTATCTCAGCCGTCAGACTTTACATCCCGGAGAATGGTCTCTCCATCCAGATGTGTTTTGTCATCTTGTACAGATGTGGGGTCTTCCAGAAATAGATCTGATGGCCTCTCATCTAAACAAGAAGCTTCTCAGATACCTTTCCAGGTCCAGGGATCCTCAGGCGGAGATGGTGGATGCCTTAGCACTTCCTTGGTTTTACCAACCTGCTTATATTTTTCCGCCTCTAGTTCTTCTTCTAAAGGTGATCTCCAAGATCATAATGGAACAATCTCATGTGTTTCTGATAGCACCAGCATGGCCTCACAGGTTTTAGTATGTGGATCTTGTCCAGTTGCCAGCGTTGGCCACTTTCTTTAAGGCCAGACCTTCTATCTCAAGGGCCATTTTTCCATTAGGATCTCAAATCTCTACATTTAAAGTCATAGAGGTTTCTCAGTGATTAGCACTATGATACAGGCTCGTAAGTCTGTTTCAAGAAAAATGTATCATCAGGTTTGGAAAACCTATATTTCATGTTATTCTGGGCATTCTTTTAGAATTCCTAGGATTTTACAGTTTCTTCAGAATGGTTTGGACAAGGGTTTGTCTGCAATTACTTTGAAAAGACAAATTTCTGCTCTTTCTGTCTTATTTCATAGAAACATTGCTAAACTTCCTGATATTCACTGTTTTGTTCAGGCTTTCATTTGTATCAAACCTGTTATTAAATCTATTTCTCCTCCTTGGAGTCTTAATTTGGTTTTGAAGATTTTACAGGCTCCTCCTTTTGAGCCTGTGCATTCTCTAGATATCAAATTACTTTCTTGGAAAGTGTTATTTCTTTTGGCTATCTCTTCTGCTAGAAGAGTTTCTGAATTGTCTGCTCTCTCTTGTGAGTCTCCTTATCTGATTTTCCATCAAGATAAAGCTGTTTTGCAGACTTCATTTAAATTTTGGTCTAAAGTTGTGAATTCTAACAACATCAATAGGGAAATTGTTGTTCCTTCCTTGTGTCCTAATCCTAAGAATACTCTTGAAAGGTCTTTACATTCTTTGGATGTGGTAAGAGCTTTGAAATATTATGTTGAGGCTACTAAAGATTTCAGAAAGACTTCTAGTCTATTTGTTATTTTTTCTGGCTCCAGGAAAGGTCTGGCATCTTTTTCTCTGGCATCTTGGTTGAAACTTTTGATTCACAAAGCTTATTTGGAGGTGGGGCAGTCTCCGCCTCAGAAAATTACAGCTCATTCTACTAGATCAGTTGCCACTTCTTATGCTTTCAAGAATGAAGCTTCAGTTTATTAAATTTGCAAAGCAGAAACTTGGTCTTCTTTGCACACTTTTACTAAATTTCATAATTTTGATGTGTTTGCTTCTTTGGAAGCAGGCTTTGGTAGAAAGGTTCTTCAGGCAGTTGTCTCAGTTTGATTCTAATGCCTTTGATTTGAGGTTTTTTTTTTTAATTTTTAAAGAAAACTTAATTTTGTTTTGGATTTAATTTCTCTAATTTCTCAGCGGATTTAGCTGTTGTTATTTTATTCCTCCCTCTCTAGTGACTCATGGATTTCCACATCTTGGGTATTATATCCCATACGTCACTAGCTCATGGACTCTTGCCACTTACATGAAAGAAAACATAATTTATGTAAGAACGTACCTGATAAATTCTTGATACATTTTTTGTGGTTATGCCTTTTTTGTATAATGCACTTTATTTTTTTCAGTTCCTCTTTTTGTATGCTTTTTACTCCTGCTTTTTACACCTCACTTCTTGACTACACGTTAAACTAAGGTATGCGTGAGGTGGGAGGTGTATTTATAGGCATTTTGAGGCTTGGAAAACTTTGCCCCCTCCTGGTAGGAATGTATATCCCATATGTCACTAGCTCATGGACTCTTGCCACTATGAAAGAAATGAATTTATCAGGTGAGTTCTTACATAAATTACGTTATTTCCCGCCACTAGGAGTAGGTCAAGAACCCATACATGAGATTTAAATCCCTCCCACCACCCATCTCTTAGTTTTGTTTTTGGCCTTGTAGGAGTTGGATGAGAGTAGTGTTTCTAGCTGCTTGCTTATGGATTTAAATTTGAGAGCTCAGACTAATGCGAGTCCAGAGTCCCTGGAATTATCATTCACAAAGAAGACAGAAGAGAGACTTCACAACAGCTGAATGATACAGGGACATATGAATACCCGGTTATGGCGCAGTATTTCCCTATGACACTTCAGCCATAACTACCCTCAAGCATCGCGAGGGACATATCCTTAGCCTCCCCCTGAGGAACTTAGGTACTTCCGATAACTGCACCTGATGGGCTCTCTCAATGGCGACTCTAGGAACAATATATAGGGGGGGCACATAAGATACCACAGTCAAACTGGGATGGGCACTAATAATTTTCACCATAAATCATACAACTGAAAATAAACTAAATATATATAAATAAGAGTCCAGTGGCACACACATACATACATACACAGTTACACACACACATATATGCACACATACAGAAACATACATTATACATACTGTACACATACACAAAACACACACATGCATACATACACACAGAAACATAAATACACACACACACACATACATACACACACACACACACACACACATACATACACACACACACACATGCATACACACAAACATACACAGACACATACATAGTCATACACACACATATACATAAAGATGACAACAAAACAATTACAACAGTCAATATTTTTTTCATAAGAAGATAAAACACAGATATAAATGGAAAAGGAAAGCAACTTGTATTAAAAATGTTGTATTAATGCATCTTATATATTCCTTTATAACATAATATGCATTAACATACATAGAAAATAGACATATATACATACATTATGCAGTGTGTGTGTGTGTGTGTATGTATGTATTTGTGTGACATAAAAAAGTTTAATATAACAAACTGTGGACAGACATGGTTGTGCAAGGCTTGTGCATAATAGTAATCTCTTTTGCTAAAACAGTGATGTATACTAGACACATTTTTGTGTAATGAAGCACACTCCATTTAATTAATACTGTAACATGACATTCACCTGTCATGTTTTCTCTGATATCTATGGCTGACAAGGTGGCAGAAGTGACAACACTCACTGAGCAAATGTGTTTTTACTTTACTTTGCATTTGTTTTCTCATCATTTCTTTACCAGTCTTTATGACAGTGAGCCAAATTTTCTCCCAGTCTCTCTGACAGACAGTGAACCAATTTATCTCCCAGTCTCTCTGACAGACAGTAAGCCAAATTCTCTTCCAGTCTCTGACAGACGGTGAGACAAATTCTCTCCCAGTCTCTCTGACAGACAGTGAGCCAAATTATCTCCCAGTCTCTCTGACAAACAATGAGCCAAATTCTCTCCCAGTCTCTCTGACAAACAGTGAGCCAAATTTTCTCCCAGTCTCTCTGACAGACAGTGAGCCACATTCTCTCCCAGTCTCTCTGACAGTGAGCCTAATTCCCAACCAGTTTCTCTTACAGAGAGTAAGCCAAATTCTCTCCCAGAGAGACTGTGAGTGAATTTGTCTCACTGTCAAAGAGACTGGGAGAGAAATTAGCTCACTGTCTGTCAGAGAGACTGGGAGATAGTTTGGTTCACTGTCTGTCAGGGAGACTGGGAGAGAATTTTGCTCACTGTCTGTCAGAGAGACTGGGAGAGAATTTGGCTCATGGTCAGAGAGACTGGGAGAGAATTTGGCTCACTATCTGTCAGAGAGACTGGGAGAGAAATTGTCTCACTGTCAGCGAGACTGGGAATGAATTTGACTCACTGAGTGAGTCAAATTTTCTCCCAGTCTCTCTGACAGACAGTGAGCCAACTTCTCTCCCAGACCAGTCTCTCTGACAGACACTGTGGGACAAATTCTCTCCAGTCTCTCCGACAGTGAGCTGTGCCTAGTAAGTCCAAAATAAAAAGGGACATATGAAAGGATCACAAGGATCATGCACTCTCCTTCTAGACCACAGAGACTACTAGGTAAAATTATTATTAAATGGAGGCCATGTGTAGTCACCATGCACCTGCCCCCAGAGACACCACTAGACTGCAAGAAAGCTGATTAGGCTTAAAGGGACACAGGACCCTCCCTTTCACCAAAAATATGGTTTATGTAGGGGCCATGCACTACACCTAGACCCCTCCTTGGTGCAACACCCTTATTAAACTATGAAAAGTATTGTAGAAATATGTGATATGTACATATCTTATTATAGTTTGTTGACTAATAAAATACCAAGTTCATATGTGAATAAAGTGTATTTCAAGCAAAACTGTTGTAGTACTTAAAAAAAACTTTCGCCTAGATTTAGAGTTTGGCTTTAGCCGTCAAAAGCAGCGTTAAGGGCTCCCAACGCTGCTTTTTACCGCCCGTTGGTATTTAGAGTCAGCCAGGAAAGGGTCTAACGCTCACTTCCAAGCCGCAACTTTTCCATACCGCAGATCCCCTTACGCCAATTGCGTATCCTGTCTTTTCAATGGGATCTTCCTAACGCTGGTATTTAGAGTCTTGGCTGAAGTGAGCAGTAGAGCCTCTACCGACAAGACTCCATCCGCAGGAAAAAGTAAGTAGTTAAGAGCTTTCTGGGCTAACGCCGGTTCATAAAGCTCTTAACTACTGTGCTCTAAAGTACACTAACACCCATAAACTACCTATGTACCCCTAAACCGAGCCCCCCCCACATCGCCGCCACTATAATAAATTTTTTTAACCCCTAATCTGCCGACCGCACATCGCCGCCACCTACATTATCCCTATGAACCCCTAATGTGCTGCCCCTAACATCGCCGACACCTACATAATATTTATTAACCCCTAATCTGCCCCCCCCCCCCACGTCGCCGCTACCTTACCTACACTTATTAACCCCTAATCTGCCGACCGGAGCTCGCCGCCACTCTAATAAAGTTATTAACCCCTAAACCGCCGCACTTCCGCCTCGCAAACCCTATAATAGTATTAACCCCTAATCTGCCCTCCCTAACATCACCGCCACCTAACTTCAAGTATTAACCCCTAATCTGCCGACCGGACATCGCCGCTACTATAATAAATGTATTAACCCCTAAAGCTAAGTCTAACCCTAACACCCCCCTAAGTTAAATATAATTTTATTCTAACGAAATAAATTAACTCTTATTAAATAAAGTATTCCTATTTAAAGCTAAATACTTACCTGTAAAATAAACCCTAATATAGCTACAATATAACGAATAATTATATTGTAGCTATTTTAGAATTTATATTTATTTTACAGGCAACTTTTTATTTATTTTAACTAGGTACAATAGCTATTAAATAGTTATTTACTATTTAATAGCTACCTAGTTAAAATAATTACAAAATTACCTGTAAAATAAATCCTAACCTAAGTCACAATTAAACCTAACACTACACTATCAATAAATTAATTAAATAAATTAACTACAATTACATACAATTAAATAAACTAAACTAAATTACCAAAAAAAAACCCCCACTAAATTACAAAAAATAAAAAAAGATAACAAGAATTTTAAGCTAATTACACCTACTTTAAGCCCCCTAATAAAATAACAAAGCCCCCCAAAATAAATAAATTTCCCTAATCTAAATTAAAAAAGTTAACAGCTCTATTACCTTACCAGCCCTTTAAAGGGCTTTTTGCGGGGCATGCCCCAAAGAAATCAGCTCTTTTGCCTGTAAAAAACCCCACAATACCACCCCCCAACATTACAACCCACCACCCACATACCCCTACTCTAACCCAAACCCCCCTTAAATAAACCTAACACTACCCCCCTGAAGATCTCCGTACCTTGAGCCGTGTTCACCCAGCCGGGCACCGATGGACCAAAAGAAGACATCCGGAGCAGCAGAAGTCTTCATCCTATCCGGGCAGAAGAGGACATCCGGACCGGCAGACATCTTCATCCAAGCGGCATCTTCTATCTTCATCCATCCGACGAGGAGCGGCTCCATGTTCAAGACCTCAGGCGCGGAACATCCTTCTTCAACGACGACTACCCGACAAATGAAGGTTCCTTTAAGTGACGTCATCCAAGATGGCGTCCCTCGAATTCCGATTGGCTGATAGGATTCTATCAGCCAATCGGAATTAAGGTAGGAAAAATCTGATTGGCTGATTGAATCAGCCAATCAGATTCAAGTTCAATCCGATTGGCTGATCCAATCAGCCAATCAGATTGAGCTCGCATTCTATTGGCTGATCGGAACAGCCAATAGAATGCAAGCTCAATCTGATTGGCTGATTGGATCAGCCAATCCGATTGAACTTGAATCTAATTGGCTGATTCAATCAGCCAATCAGATTTTTCCTACCTTAATTCCGATTGGCTGATAGAATCCTATCAGCCAATCGGAATTCGAGGGTCGCCATCTTGGATGACGTCACTTAAAGGAACCTTCATTTGTCAGGTAGTCGTCGTTGAAGAAGGATGTTCGGCGCCGGAGGTCTTGAAGATGGAGCCGCTCCTCGTCGGATGGGTGAAGATAGAAGATGCCGCTTGGATGAAGATGTCTGCCGGTCCAGATGTCCTCTTCTGCCCGGATAGGATGAAGACTTCTGCCGCTCCGGGTGTCTTCTTTTGGTCCATCGGTGCCCGGCTGGGTGAACACGGCTCAAGGTAGGGAGATCTTCAGGGGGGTAGTGTTAGGTTTATTTAAGGGGGGTTTGGGTTAGAGTAGGGGTATGTGGGTGGTTGGTTGTAATGTTGGGGGGTGGTATTGTGTTTTTTTTACAGGCAAAAGAGCTGATTTCTTTGGAGCATGCCCCGCAAAAAGCCCTTTTAAGGGCTGGTAAGGTAATAGAGCTGTTAACTTTTTTAATTTAGATTAGGGTAGGAAATTTTTTTTATTTTGGGGGGCTTTGTTATTTTATTAGGGGGCTTAGAGTAGGTGTAATTAGCTTAAAATTCTTGTAATCTTTTTTTTATTTTTTGTAATTTAGTGTTTGTTTTTTTTGGTAATTTAGTTTATTTAATTGTAGTTAATTTATTTAATTAATTTATTGATAGTGTAGTGTTAGGTTTAATTGTAACTTAGCTTAGGATTTATTTTACAGGTAATTTTGTAATTATTTTAGTTAGGTAGCTATTAAATAGTAAATAACTATTTAATAGCTATTGTACCTAGTTAAAATAAATACAAAGTTGCCTGTCAAATAAATATAAATCCTAAAATAGCTACAATATAATTATTCGTTATATTGTAGCTATATTAGGGTTTATTTTACAGGTAAGTATTTAGCTTTAAATAGGAATAATTTATTTAATAAGAGTTAATTTATTTCGTTAGAATAAAATGATATTTAACTTAGGGGGGTGTTAGGGTTAGCTTTAGGGGTTAATACATTTATTATAGTAGGGGCAGATTAGGGGTTAATACTTGAAGTTAGGTGGCGGCGATGTTAGGGAGGGCAGATTAGGGGTTAATACTATTTATTATAGGGTTTGCGAGGCGGGAGTGCGGCAGTTTAGGGGTTAATAACTTTATTAGAGTGGCGGCGAGGTCCGGTCGGCAGATTAGGAGTTAATAAGTGTAGGTAAGGTAGCGGCGACGTTGGGGGGGGGCAGATTAGGCGTTAATAAATATTATGTAGGTGTCGGCGATGTTAGGGGCAGCAGATTAGGGGTACATAGGTATAATGTAGTTTGCGGCGGTGTCCGGAGCGGCAGATTAGGGGTTAATAGTGTAACGCAGGGGTCAGCGATAGCGGGGGCGGCAGATTAGGGGTTAATAAGTGTAAGGGGTGTTTAGACTCGGGGTACATGTTAGGGTGTTAGGTGCAGACTTAGAAACTGTTTCCCCATAGGAAACAATGGGGCTGCGTTAGGAGCTTAACGCTGCTTTTTTGCAGGTGTTAGGTTTTTTTTCAGCCCAAACTGCCCCATTGTTTCCTATGGGGGAATTGTGCACGAGCACGTTTTTCCAGCTAGCCGCTACCGTAAGCAACGCTGGTATTGAGAGTTGAAGTGGCAGTAAATATGCCTTTACGCTCCCTTTTTGGAGCCTAACGCAGCCCTTCAGAGAACTCTAAATACCAGTGTTGTCTTAAGGGTGCGCTGGGAAAAAAAGCAGCGTTAGCAACACGGGTCTTTACCAACAAAACTCTAAATCTAGGCGTTTGTTAGCAGGAGAAACACATTAATGTTATGGCTATATTTAAAACACATCACCAATAATAAGACGTACACAAATCCTATGATATTATGTGCTATACAAATTCAGGGTGCTAATGGTCCCAGGACATCAGGTTATCAGTATAAATAAATAAAGTAGAACCCGATTGACTAAGTATTGGAACATCTTTTAAAAAAGAATATTGGTGGTTTAATCTGCACTTTGCATCGCACTCTTGTATTGAGATTGAGAACTACTGTATATACTAGGTGTCATAGGAATAGCAATGCATAAACAGGGATTTTGAGTTGTCTCAGAGTCAGGGCAGATCCAAGCAACAGTTTAGTTGGCCTGGGGACTGGGAGAGTGAAGTATCTATGAGTGGGGTAAGTTATCTAAACATAGTAATCATAATCTATTAAGTACCCTGTTGTGAGTGTGACAGTGACTTACCCCAGAATCAGATGATCTTCGACAGGAGGACTTCTTTGTTGTTTGCAGTGCCAGACGGCCATTGAGTGCCTGGTGCTGCTTCTTCCCGCGCTCATGTCCTGACTTCTGCACACTGACACAGCAGTGGGCTGGCTCCTCCCTCTTCCTCTCCAGAGTCTCCGGTCATGCTCCCTGTGCTCACACTGCTCAGCAGGGGCGTAACAACCAGTGGGGCAAAAGTCGCGACTGCGACCGGGCCCCCGCCCTCAGAAGGGCCCTGCTGCCTTCAGCACAAACTTTTTTTTTTTTATCACCTCAGCCTGCAGTGCTACTTATTACAGAGTCTCAGTCACTCAGCCCGTTGCCGCAGCGCACCAAAAAATAGATTCATTGGTGCAGCTCAGCCAGAAGCTTTTCCTATTGGCTGGCGGCTTTTGAAGCGCACATTTGCTCTGACGTGCTGGAGTTGAGGAATTTCAGGAAACAGGCATCGATCTGGCTGGCAGCACCTCTCAGATGCAGATGATAAGGTAAGAGCTATTATTAGCCTCCCTCCCCAAGTCCTCTAATACGCTCCCTCCTGCTCAGCTGAATGCCTGTCATTCCTGATTTAGTGGGGGTCACAGCCAGTCACATCACACCCCTCCCTCCCTGCCTGCACTTACTAGGATCACATATTTGTTGTAAGTATCTGTCCCCCCGCCCTCTGTTTATTTTCTTTGGTTTAAAGGTACACTATACCCAAACATTTTAATTCATGATTAAGGTAGAGAATACAATTTTAAACAACATTCCAGTTTACTTCTATTACCTAATTTGCTTAATTCTTTAGATATACTTTAATGAAGAAATAGCAATGCACACAGTGAACCAATCACAGGAGGCATCTGTGTGCAGCTACCAATCAGCAGTTACTAAGCATATCTAGATATGCTTTTCAGCAAAGAATATCAAGAGAATGAAGCAAAATAGATAATAGAAGTAAATTAGAAAGTTGTTTATAATTGTATGCTCTTTCTAAATCATGAAAGAAAAAAATTGGGTTTCATGTCCCTTTAAGGTTTCCCTTCCCGGCCTCTCTATCACTGCTCTCCCGACTCCAGTCCTCTCTCTAAACATAAGTGCCCTTCTCTGATTAAAAGTCTCTAGCTTGATTGGTGTGTTGCTTTATCTCCTATTTTATTTTTTGTGTTTTTACAACAAAAACCACTGTACTACACCTCATGGTCAAGTTTTCCTGGTTTTATTTGGCAAAAGGCTAACAGCACATCCAGCAATATAATGCTTCAAACTGGCAATATTTTAATGTTGCTCAGTGCAAAGTGCAAAAATCTATTTTGTTAGCATGCACAGGTGCTGTTTTCAGATAGACATTTTTATAGCAATTGAAGGATTTATGCCCAGCTGAAATATATATTGTATTGTAACTTATGTTAATAGCATTGGATTTCACTATTAACACACATTTTAATTCTGACATATATCATTCTGGGCATAATTGGTGACTGACATATGGTCCATGCTACTGTATGTTATAATCTGTCTAGTTGGCTAATATTTGCCTTCTCTCTGTCCACACAAATACATTCCTTTTTTGTGTCATCCAACTCCCTCTGCCGCTCACTTCTCCTTCTACTTTGCAGTATCTCACTTTATATTCGGACAGGCAGCTTTCCTCCCACACGCAAGGGCTTAGGGCTGATTTAAAAAACAAAATAAAACATTGCAGGCTGACTTCATTACATATCCCATTTATATGAATTTAATTTTAATCTCTTGTCCTGGAAATGTTGGTATTTATTGGTTACAAAGTTGGTTCCTAAATAATAATAATAAAAAGCAGAAGCATTGCTCTAGCTAGTACATTGTGATCTAATAGGGATGTTACGTGCCAGCTCTAAGGTTTGCTAAAGGTATCAGGAATTTGCCATTTACTGTATATGCTTGAATACATAACTGTGTACAGCTTGGCTCATTATATTGTCTGTAGGATGTATGTGCAGATACCTGTGTTATTCATGTGTCCTATTGCTTCTGTGTGCTGTCAGCTGATGGATTAGATGCTATTTCATTAGTATTATTGATGAGAGCTGTTTCTTTAAAAAGTCTGAATTGCTTGACATGTTTTGTTAGTGACACTCGGAAATGCTTTTAATGCAGCTGAATAAACTTATCCTAACAATTTGCCATAAACTATCTCTTCTTTTTTAAAATGAAAATACATCATACTTAGCCACATATAGTTTTTGTGTGTATATATATATATATATTAGGGTTGCACCGATACCGATACCAAGTATTTGCATGAGTACTTGTACTCGTGCAAATGCACCGATACTTAAACCAATACCTCCACTTCCTACCCATATACTATCTTGTGGTGTTTTTTTCAAACTGCATATTCCCATTTCATTTTAAACTGGAGTGGAGACTAAACTAAAAATTGTTTATTACTGTTCTGCCAATACAAATTGCTGTTATTTGTATTATTGTAGTAGAGATCACTGTACCTCGTTCAGACAAACCCCTGAAGTACTGGGCAGTTAATAAACAAATTTCCAGCTCTGGCTAAAATGGCCCAAAAATATCTTTCTGCCCCATGCAGTATGGTGGAAAGTGAAAGACTGTTCAAATTAGAGTCAAACCTCCATATAAATGTCAGATGTTATATAACAGCCCTACAACCCAATTGCATCACCCCTTTAAATTTAATATTTTATTGTAATATTTTTTATTTATAAGCATGTTCAGTAAACTTTTGACAAATAAAACGGTTTTATTATTTCATAATGTCTTTTGAATTACAGTCCTTTATAATTATAAAGAAAGAATCTTAAATAATTAGTCTGTATTGTGCTTGGTAAACTGTCACATGACATTAAAAAAAAGTATCGGTAATTGGTATCGGCGAGTATTTGAAAACAAGTATCGGTACTTGTACTCGGTCATAAAAAAATGGTATCGGTGCAACCATAATATATATATATATATATATATATATATATGTGTGTGTGTGTTTGTGTGTGTATGAGTGTATATATATATATATATTTGTGTATGTGTGTGTATATATATATATATCTGTGTGTGTATACAGCAACCATTTTTTTCTGTTTTAAATGTTGGGGAAAAAATGTATTAAATTCACATTTTTGTGGGGGGCCTGCTTGGATTCTCGCACCGGCGCCCTATGGTTTCTAGTTACGCCCCTGCTGCTCAGTGTGCTGTAGGAAT
This sequence comes from Bombina bombina, assembly GCF_027579735.1. NCBI lineage: Eukaryota > Metazoa > Chordata > Amphibia > Anura > Bombinatoridae > Bombina > Bombina bombina. The sequence goes on along the minus strand of NC_069500.1, from coordinate 240,496,191 downwards.
GTGACCACTGACTGTGACCTGGCTGGCTAGTCTAGAGGAGGAGCAAATAGTGCCAGGCTGTAGGCATCATGCAGCAGCATGGGGTATTGCAGCTGGAGTGCTGACTGTGCCGTGGTGTTGCGTGTAGAGCCCAAAGAGCTGGCACGAGGCACATGTGGTGGGCGGGGTTTCAAATCCAAGTCCAACTGTGAACTGTCAACTGAACTGTTTCTGTCACACTGATTGACCACATGAGCTCTCATCTCATTAAATAAAACTGTTTAATTTAAGGAAAAAAAATATCCGATTCAGTCAGCTCACTTCACAGTTCAGTTCACACTTATCAGTACACAGTTTGTTACACTGACACAACACGATCACGCATTATGCTTTTGCACAGTGGCTGGTGGCCGGGGGGGGCAAACCTTGACTCAGGGAGGGCAAAATGCCCCCCTGTAGCAACGCCACTGGCCTTATCTATTATTTGGATAGACATATCTGCTACATTGGTTAAATGGAAACTATTAAAATGGTGTGCTAGTGTTGATTCTTTCACATAGTTCTTCACATCTCTTGTATGTTCTCTAAATCTTTTCCTAGCCTCACGTGATGTTTTACCTACGTACTGAAATTTCCAAAGATTGCAGGTTAGCAAATATACAACAAAGTGGTGCCACAATTGGCATAAAAATCAATAGAATATTGCCTGTTATCTGCACTGGAGATAAAAAAAAATCCCCTTGTAGGATGTTTGAACAGGTATTACAACTTCTTTTACCACATTTAAAATTTCATTTTTGCATAGCAAATCAGATGCATTTTTTAGTTTTTAACTAAACTATGAGAAATAGATTGGCCCAGGATTCTGGGTTTCTTTGTAACATATGTACACTTTTTGACAAAAGATTTCTACGTACACATAATTATTTTATGTTCAATGAAAATTTGCCCCAATGTTTAACAATCTATATATATAGCATGGTGGGAACTGACACACATATATTCAACTTTGAATCCATGGTATGAAAGAATTTAACATTTTGTTTGTTATATAGATGACCTGCTCTTTGTAGTGAAATATCCAGTGGATGATAACAATAATGAATAGGGTTTACAATACATAGGACTTTACAGCAAAGATAAGGTTAATTACTTACCCTACAAAGCTTAAAGGGACACTGAACCCCAATTTTTTTTTCATGATTCAGATTGATCTTGAAATTTTAAGCAACTTTCTGATTTACTCCTATTATCAATTTTTCTTCGTTCACTTGCTATTTTTATTTAAAAAGCAGAAATGTGATGCATAGGAGCCGGCCCATTTTTGGTTGAGAACCTTGGTTATGCTTGCTTATTGGTGGGTAGATGTAAGCCTCCAATAACCAAGCACTATCCATGGTGCTGAACCTAAAATGGACTGGCTGCTAAGATTTACATTCCTGCTTTTAAAATAAAGAAAGCAAGAGAACGAAGAAAGATTGTTAATAGGAGTAAATTAGAAAGTTGCTTAAAATTTCATGCTTTCTGAATCATGAAAGAAAAAAATGGTGTGTTCAGTGTCCCTTTAAATAATTAAATGATCATCAGCACATATAGAAAGTCGACATGAACTCTTCATGCATCTTCTCAGCATCCCAAACTCTTGATACGAGCAATACCCAAGGGACAATTTATTCAACTATGAAGAAATACCAAATCAGATACTCTCTATGAGCAACAATCTATGGATTTAAAAGAAAGACTTCTACATAGGGGCTATGTCTCATTAGCTTTGGAAGAGCATAGAAGAAAAGTAAAAGCTTATACTATGTCTCATAAAGGAAGAAATACAAAGGGCAATAACAATAGATTTGAAGATGCCATAGTATTTACTACGGAATACACACAGCAATATGACACTATTGTAAAAATCCTGAAAAAAAACCATATACACACATTATTGAATGATGAAGTGTTACATCCTTTTGTCAAGAAGTGTAGATATGTTTCAAAGAAACCCAGAACCCTGGGCCAGATCTATGACTGGGGGGGGGGGGCAGTCATAGATCTGATGGCTTCTCACTTAAATTACAAACTCCCAAAGTATTGTGCAAGATCAAGAGACCCAAAGGCTCATTCGATAGACTCCTTGGTATATCCACAGGAGTTTCATCTAGCATACCTGTTTCCTCCATTTGTTCTTCTTCCAAGAGTCATTGCTCTGATTTAACAGGATTCAGCGTCAGCAATATTAATTGCTGGCCTGGCAACGCAGGACATGAAATGCGGATATAGTGCAGATGTTCCGATCTCCCCCATGGATTCTTCCTCTGAGATAAGACCTGTTGTCGCAAGGTCCTCTTTTCCATCAGGATCTCAAATCTCTAAATTTAAAGGCTGGTACGTTGAACGCCAAGTTTTGAGACACAGAGGTTTCTTAGATTTGGTCATTGATACTCTGATACAGGCTAGAAAGCAAGTGATGCACAAGATTTGGAAGGCCTATTTTGAGTGGTGTTCTTCCAAAGGGTTCACTTGGTATTCCTTTAGGATCCCTAGAATCCTTCATTTTTTTACAAGAGTTCTATCTTCAAGCTACTACTGTGGAACTCGTAAAGGACAAAAAGCTACCAGGGTAGCGTTGACTTCTTGGCTTAAACAAGTTATTCAAGGCTTACTTGATGGTGGGATGGTCGCCTCCCAAGCGTATTACAGCTCATTCTACAAGAGCAGTTGCAACATTTTGGGCTTTTAAAAATGGAACAGATTTGCAAAGCTGCCACATGGCCTCTGCATACTTATTCAAAATGTTATAATTTTGATGTTTTTGCTTCTTCGCAAGCAGCTTTTGGCAGGAAAGTTTTTAAGGCCGCGTTATTGCCTAAATACGAACTGCCAGAAAATTGTACCACCCTTTACGTAACATAGACCATCTGCTTGCGTATTAATCTCATATGTTATGGAGGACTATGTACCATCATTATTTTAGAAAAGAAAACAAAATTTATGCTTACCTGATGAATTTTCTTCTTTCGGTCTGATGATTGTCCACAGTCCCTGTCCATTTAAATGTTAGCGCGATAGTTCTAAAGACACCTCTACAGACCCTGCTTTGTCTTTTCTACCTTTATCTTTCCTATTCTCTACTTGGCTATATGTTCAACTAAGAGAGAGGTGGGAGGGATTTAAATCTCTTGTGTGGGTTCTTGACCTCTTCCTAGTGGCCATAAATATATCCAGTATGTCATGGAGGACTGTAGACCATCGTCATTCAGAAAGGAAATCATTTATCAGGTAAGCATACATTTTGTTTTTGTATTTGTGTGCAGGAGGACTGCTTTAGTGCATTTCAATAATAATGGTAAGGTGCTAAAAATGCTTAACACTTAATTGGTTTTACTATAAGGTATGTTTTTTGTGGTAGATTGATTGCTCATAGGATTACTCCTACTATAATGTACTTGCAGGTTTATGGCTTTCTGGGGTGCATTTGATTTAAATAAATTCTGTTTTGATTATAGAGTTCGGAACTCTTGGCTTGATTTTGTGTGTTTCCTAGTGTCATTTGAAACCCAAGGAATATGCTTGCTTTTACATACTTGCCATGTACTTTAAGAGTTATATAGTTTTATTATACAAGCTGTGTAATCGTAGGACTTGGGCTAGAATATGAGTGGAGTGGTATTTGCGCTCAAATTCGAGCGTTAAAACCATTAGAAGTAATTTTTTGCATTCTAATATTTGCGCTCGTATTACGAGTTGACAGTAAAAAGTTTGCAGTCTTGTGTTCACAAATTCATGGTAACAAATTGACTTTAAGAAGTCACAAACACAAAATCACATTCCTCTATAGACCCACAAGTCACACAAACCTGATTGCGGTTATTTACAAGCGCAGCATAAAAAGATAATATTGCATATTTCATAATCCGATGTTCTGTATATAGCAGAATATGTTCTATTTATTCTTAAAGAGGTATTTAAATATCTGATGGATTTTTGCACAAATATATATTTATTCCTATATATATATATATATATATATATATATATATAGATATAGATATAGATATATATATATATATATATATATATTAATCTTCTTTCTGATAAAAGTAATGGCCACTACTCTATACTTATCTTACTTGACATCTCACCTGCCTTTGACACAGTTGACTACCCCCTCGTACAGACCCTTAGCTCTCTTGGCCTTTGTGACACTACTCTTTCTTGGATTCATTCTTCTCTTTCTCACAGGTCTTTTTCTGTGTCATTTGCTGGTGACTCCTCCTCTCCAATGCCTCTGTCTGCTGGAGTACCTCAAGGATCTAATCTGGGTCCTCTACTCTTCACTGGGTAAACTTATCAACAGTTATGGCTTCAAATATCACCTCTATGCTGATGACAACCAGATCTACCTCTCCACCCCTGCTCTCTCTTCCTCTGTCCTTTCTCATGCCAGTGACTGCTTATCTGGCATTTCTTTTTGGATGGCCACTCACCACCTAAGGATTAACATGTCCAAGACTGAGCTCCTTCTAATCCCCCCTCTAGCTCTACACCGACTTCTGACTTTTCTATCCCTGTCTACGGCATCCCCATCTCCCTAAGTCCGCTGCCTCAGAGTTACACTTGACTCAAATCTATCTTTATCCCCCACATCCAATTGCTTTCTTCATCCTGCTGCAACCACCTATGCATTATTTTCAAGATCCGCCCTTTTCTGAGCACTGACACCACAAAGCAAATAATCCACTCCCTTGTAATTTCCCGACATGACTTTTGCAATAACCTACTTACTGGCCTTCCTCTTTCCCGCCTCTCCCCTCTTCAATCCATCCTAAATGCCTCTGCGAGGCTAATCCACCTTTCCTGTCTCTCTGTATCTGCTGCACCTCTCTGCAAGTCCCTTCATTAGCTCCCCATTCACAGCAGAATTCAATTTTAAATTCTCACCCTTACATACAAAGTTCTCACCAATGCTGCTCCCCACTTCCTTTCTTCTATAGTCAACAAGTATACTCCAGCCCGCCCACTAAGATCCAACAATGACCTGCTCCTTGCATCTTCGACTATCACCTCTTCCCATGCTAGACTGCAGGACTTCTTCTGGAACACTCTCCCTCATACTGTCAGGCTTTCCCCTAATCTTTCTTCTTTTAAATGCTCCCTGAAGACTTTTTTGTTCAGAGAAGCCTACCACCCAATTCAGTAATAAATTCTGCTTACCTAATATTTCCCTCATCTAACGAGGTATTAACATATTTCTCACTCTTGCAGTCCTCACCTCCTGTTTCTCAAACTCCTACCCTTCTAGATTGGAAGTTCCCACGGGATTAGGGCCCTCAATTCCTCCTGTATGTGTTTGTCAAATTTTGTCTTGTCTCTTACAAGATTTATATCATTGTTTTGTTTAAATTAATTTTACCCATGGACAGCGCTGTGTAATATGTTGGTCGCTTTATAAACAAAGTATATCAATAATAATAATTATATACTTACATATACCTTTATAACACCTGAGCCCTTATAACATGCAATATTTTTTTAAATCATTTTTATCAGTCAGTGTTATGACTGCAACTGTACTGTAATTTTTATGTTTTTTTTGCAACTTTTTTTGTTGTATTTAACCATTAACAATCTCTAAAGTTGTGGTAATCATTCTAGCGTAAATCATGATTTCGCTCACATGTTCGCATTTACGTTCAACTTGTAATATGGGCGTAATTTACCTTGAGCACAAACGGCCTCGAAAATCCGATATCAATTGCGCACAAACGATAACGCTCCACTCGTAATCTAGCCCTCTGTGTTTTACAATTGGTTTGTCAGTATTGTTGACATCTAAAGTTGAAATGAGTACTTTAAAAACTGCAGTTAAATATATGTTAACATTCTCATTTAAAAATGTTAGAAGTGAACAGGGAATACCCTAGCTCCCTTCTCAGCTTTGATTCATTCAGAATGTAACCTTTTGAGTACAGGAGAACAGTATAAAGTTTCCCTTATCGCTTAGTAGATTAAAGGAGCATAAAACTCCAAACATTGCTTTTATGATTCAGGTAATGCATAATATTTTAAACAACTTAAAAATGTACTTCTATGATCAAATTTGGGTAATTCGCTTGGTATCCTTTGTTGAAGGTTCAGCAATGCAATACTGGGAACTAGCAGAACATATAGGGTGAGCCAATTACAAGAGGCATATATGTGTTATGACAAGAGACATATAGGCTGTAGAGATAACATTATTGTTTGCTGTTTGTGTTCTCAAGAAAGTACAAGCATTTGCTTTTAAATTATGTGTTATCTTTTATCTTTTCAATAAACGACTTTATGTAGTAAACTTGTTATAATCATTTGCATTTATTATTGAGTCTTGTAGTGAATAACTTCAAAAGAAAAACAAATCTGTAACAAACAATAGTAATGCTTTCAAGTTATCTTTTCCCTTATTTCATTATTTATCTGCATTTAATTAGTTTACAAGAAGGCCTTGTCAATAGCTAAGACGGAGCAGGAAAAAGCCCAGATACTAACAGCACTTGCAATCATTGAATACAGACAAGGTGAAGTGGAGTCAGCTAAGACTCTCCTGTTTAAATGGTAAGTCTTATCCAGGTTGCATGAAATAAAGTCTTGTTGATTAACCCTTTAATGACCGGTTTTATTTGTCTACATCGATGTAAACAAATTGAAATCCCACATTCTTGCACACAATCGCGAGATTTCAATGATGGGATTGGGTCAGGGGGGCTTCCCTATAATGCTAGGCACGCCCTCCAGACCGCGATCGCATCCTGGAAGCGCTGTTAGCTTCAGGACAGCCAGTGGTTATTCCGTACAAACGGTGCTAAAGCCTGGTGTAGTTAGGACGGAATATCAGAACGGCCTTAAAAAGTTAACTACCTTGTACAAAACCATTTATCCAAACAGCTTAGGATCAGAAAAGATTTGGATTTCAGAATATTGTTATATTTGCATTTGTAAAATTGGACCAAGTTTAATAAAAAATATAATTAATGCAATATTGACATTCATAATACAGCTTATACATGTAACCTAAAAGTAGCTTTATAACATTTGTAATACATTTGTAATACTTTTTTGTTCATTGTACCATCAGAAAGGTAATATAGTACTTCTATAGTCTAATATATATAGTACCTATATTTAAAACAGCAACTATTAACTTATCACTTGTAATTTTTTAACATAAAAAGCAGTCCAAAGACATAGGCAGAAAATATTGTTATTTGTAATCATTTTTATTTTCTAAAAAAATTAATAGAAAAGTCTGGATTTCAAAATAATTCGGAATTCCTAATTTGGGGCTTTATGCCTATACAGGCGTACCTCAGAGATATTGCGGGTTTGGTTTCAGACCACCCCAATAAAGCGAATATAGCAATGAAGTCACACTAATTTCTTTGTTTACCAGTGCATATAAAAGTTATATATACACTATACCAGTGGTTCTCAACCAAAGTGACCTCAAGGCCCGGTAAATTTTAGCTGGACATGTCCAGGGCCCGGTAGTTTATATATATATATATATATATATATATATATATATATATATTTATATAGTAAGCAGCAGGGATTTGCCCTATAAGTAACTAAGCAGTTCAGTGTGGGTTTAGTGGGGGCCCTGGAGTGTGGGGGTCCTGCCGAGGGTCTGTCGCTGTGAGGGCCATGGAGTGTGAGGTCTGGCCCTGGAGATTGGGGACCCTTTCTTTGGCCCTTAATGTTGGGGGTCCTGGCTCTGGAGGTTGATGGGCCTGTTGGGGTTAGGGCAGGGAGGCTACCATGTTCATTTGCATACATTTGAATACATTTGGGTCAGTATGAGACAGTTTTCAGGGGCCTTGATTGGTCTCAGTCTGCCCCTTGTGTGCGGTGGGGTAAGAGTGTGCAGTGGGGGCATGACAGGTCAGGGCCCACCAGCAGGGCTATCATGGCCCGGTACTGGGCCACGGCCCAGCTGTTGAGAAACCAGGCACTATACTATATATATATTTTAAGTGGGCAATAGCATTATGTCTTAGTTAAAAAATATTTTATTGCTAAAAAATGCTATAACCATCTTCTGAGCTTTCAGCGAGTTTTAATCATTTTGCTGGTGGTGTGTGTATAAATGCCTTCATGTGTATTTATGTGTTTATATGAGTATATATGTTGGAAAAATGGCGCCAATAGACTTGCTCGACACAGGTTTGCCACAAACCATACATTTGTAAAAAGAGCAATATCTGCGAAGTGCAGTAAAACAAGGAATGCCTGTATTTGTAAATTCATGTTAATAGGACTGTGATTTATGTATGTGTGTGTGTGTATGTATGTGTATATATATATATATATATATATATGTGTGTACATATGTGTGTGTGTGTGTATATATATATATATATATACACACACACATGTGTGAACATATGTACGTATGTGTGTGTGTAATTTTTATATATATATATATAATATGTACGTACATACATACTTTACCAGTCAAGGTGGAGAAGTTCCTAATCCACTTAGTGTTGTATTAAAGGGACAGTAAAGTCATAATTAGATATGATTTAGATAGAGCATTCCATTTTAAACAACTTTCCAATTTACTTCTATTATTTAATCTCATTCCTTCTCTTGTTCTCCTTTGCTAAAAGGTTTATCTAGGTAAGCTCAGGAGCAGCAAAGAACCTAGGTTCTAGCTGCTGATTGGTGGCTGCATATATATATATATATATATATATATATATATATACTGATTGTCATTGGCTCACCCATCTGTTCAGTTAGAAACCAGTAGTTCATTGCTGGGCCTTCAACAAATTATACCAAGAGAATGAAGCAAATGTGACAATAATTGGAAAGTTGTTTAAAATTGTATGTTCTACCTAAATCATGAAAGAAAATGTATGGTTTTCATGTCCCTTTAAGGAAAATGCCAAACTTTATGCACTTAGTTAAATCCAAATAACCTAATGTTTTCTGTATTGTGATGTTCTTCAGCTCTGTTTTGAAGGACTCGAGTATTGAAAGTCTACAAGCTCTCTGTGCCCTAGGATTATCAAAGCGTGATGTCACCCTGGCAACTGCTGCGCTTAATGAGCTACTAAAGCATCTCAAGATTAACGATAATATCTTTGAAAGGTGCCTTATTACGTCAGCCATATTTGCATTACAAGGCCGAAATGTTGCAGTGCAAAGACAAGCGTGCAAAGCTGTACACAGGTATTTTCTTTCATCGTATATATTTGAATATATAAAAAATAAAATAATAGCACGTCTGCTTTGGAAAGTCTTGAAATACAAAATCACTCAAGATGCCATATCCATTGTAAATATCATAATATTTGTCATGAACAGCAACATTATATTGGAATCCTTTTCTTCAGTTAAAATAATGGATGATGATAGAAGTAATTTGAAAAATCTCTAAAAATTGCATAACCTCTCTGAATCTCAAACATATTTTATTTTGACTATTATTTCCCTTTTAAAGCCTCATCTTTTCATGTTGTTTTCTGTGTTTCTCCTTTTCTGATTTTTCAAAGTATTTAGAGCATGTTCTGTATCATCATAGGTGGAAGTCTCTTGCAGCAGAAATGTTGTTATTATTATTTCTTTCATGTAATTGGCAAGAGTCCATGAGCTAGTGACGTATGGGATATACAATCCTACCAGGAGGGACAAAGTTTCCCAAACCTCAAAATGCCTATAAATATACCTCCCACCACACCCACAATTCAGTTTTACAAACATTGCCTCCTATGGAGGTGGTGAAGTAAGTTTGTGCTTGATTTTTATGATTTCTTCTATGATAAGCGCTTCTAAGCATTCGGAAGCCCAGTTCCTCTCAGAATACAGTGTTTGTCAGAGGGATGAGAAGAGAGTATCACCTATTGAATTTTATGGTTTTTCTCACGGAAAATCTTTTCAAGGGTTCTCTGTTATCGGTTGTAGGGATTCATCTCCTACCTCCCTTTTCAGATCGATGATATACTCTTATACCATTACCTCTGCTGATAGTTTTCAGTACTGGTTTGGCTATCTGCTATATGTGGATGGGTGTCTTTCGGTAAGTATGTATCATTATTTAAGACACTCTCAGCTATGGTTGGCGCTTTTAAGATGTCTCAATCTGATCCTGTCTCAGAAGCTGCTGTAGGAACCATGCTGCCTGAACACAGTTCTACCAAAGCTAAGTGTATCTGTTGTAAACTAGCGGAGATTATATATCCAGCTGTGGTATGTACCAGTTGTCATGATAAACCTTTGCATGCTGAAAAAGTTTCTATTAGTACTAGTACAGTATCTGTTGTTCCCTCAACATCTAATGTACATGATATCCCTGTTGATATGAAAAATTATATTGCTGATGCAATACAGAAGGCTATGTCTGCTATTCTACCTTCTAATAAACGTAAAAGGTCTTTCTTTCATGTAATTCGCAAGAGTCCATGAGCTAGTGACGAATGGGATATACAATCCTACAAGGAGGGGCAAAGTTTCCCAAACCTCAAAATGCCTATAAATACACCCCTCACCACACCCACAAATCAGTTTTACAAACTTTGCCTCCTATGGAGGTGGTGAAGTAAGTTTGTGCTTGATGTTTTCTAATTTCTTCTATGATAAGCGCTTCTAAGCATTCTGAAGCCCAATTCTTCTCAGAGTACAGTGTTTGTCAGAGGACTGTGAAGAGAGTATCGCCTATTGATTTTATGGTTTTCGTCACAGGAAATCTTTCAAGGGTTCTCTGTTATCGGTTGTAGGGATTCATCTCCTACCTCCCTTTTCAGATCGACGATATACTGTTATATACCATTACCTCTGCTGATACTTTTTCAGTACTGGTTTGGCTATCTGCTATATGCGGATGGGTGTCTTTTGGTAAGTATGTATCATTATTTTAAGACACTCTCAGCTATGGTTTGGCGCTTTATGTATTATTATAAAGTTTTAAATATATGTATTTTACTTATATTTGCCATGAGTCAGGTCTATGTGTATTTCCCTTTGCAGTCCAGCAGTTTCATTATGGGAATCATGTTTAGGAAGTTTGTCTTACCTGGGGTATAGTCTTTTTTCAATTTGACTTATAAACTTGTGGGCATATTAGGCTCGCGAGGGCGCAAAATGCTGTTATTTATTGCGTCATTTTTGGCCCGAGAAAATTTTTAGGCGCGAATGTGCGTCTGTCATGACGCAAGTTCATAATTTCTTAGTTGACGCAAGGTTGTTTGACGCGTAATTACGTTTGTTATGACGTGAGTTGTGTCATTTCTGGATGTTTGTTGGCGCCCAAAAATTTCTCAACTTCCTTTTGCGTCGTGTGTCATTCTTGGCGCCAAAAAAAATATTTATATTTCTCTTGTTAAGTGTATTCAGTCCACGGGTCATCCATTACTTATGGGATATATTCCCTTCCCAACAGGAAGTTGCAAGAGGATCACCCAAGCAGAGCTGCTATATAGCTCCTCCCCTCACATGTCATATCCAGTCATTCTCTTGCAACACTCAACATAGTAGGAAGGTGTGAGAGGAGTGTGGAGTTTTTATACTTAATTATTTCTTCAATCAAAAGTTTGTTATTTTAAATGGCACCGGAGTGTGCTGTTTTTCTCTCAGGCAGTATTTAGAAGAAGAATCTGCCTGCGTTTTCTATGATCTTAGCAGAAGTAACTAAGATCCACTGGCTGTTCTCGCACATTCTGAGGAGTGGGGTAACTTCAGAAAAGGGAATAGCATGCGGGGTCCCCTGCAAACGAGGTATGTGCAGTAAATTATTTTTCTAAGGAATGGAATTGACTAAGAAAATACTGCTGATACCGATGTAATGTAAGTACAGCCTTAAATGCAGTAGTAGCGACTGGTATCAGGCTGATGAGTGTATGTGCAGTAAAGTAATTTTCTAAGGAATGGAATTTGACTAAGAAAATACTGTTAACACTGAAGTAATGTATGAGCCTTAACTGCAGTAGAAGCGACTGGTAGCAGGCTTATTAATAACACTACATAACCTTTAAAATGGATGTTAAAACGTTTACTGGCATGTTAATCGTTTTTGTGAGGTACTTTGGTGATAAAACTTATTGGGGCATGATTTTTTCCACATGGCTAACGTATATTTCTGCATAGAAACAGTTAACTGAGGTTTCCCACTGTTGTAATATAAGTGGGAGGGGCCTATTTTAGCGCTTTTTTGTGCAGTAAAAATTCAGTCACAGTCTTCCTACTTCTTCCTCCATGATCCAGGACGTCTCTAGAGAGCTCAGGGGTCTTCAAAATTCATTTTGAGGGAGGTAATCAGTCACAGCAGACCTGTGACAGTGTGTTTGACTGTGATAAAAACGTTAATTGTTAAATTGATTATCCGTTTTGGATATTAAGGGGTTAATCATCCATTTGCTGGTGGGTGCAATCCTTTGCTAACTTAATACATTTGTTGTGAAAATTTGGTTGCTATAACTTATTTGGTTCATTGTTATTTCAACTGTGACAGTTTTTTTGTGCTTCTTAAAGGCGCAGTAGCGTTTTTTATATTGCTTGTAAATTTAATTGAAAGTATTTTCCAAGCTTGCTAGTCTCATTGCTAGTCTGTTTAAACATGTCTGACACAGATGAATCTGTTTGTTCACTATGTTTGAAGGCCAATGTGGAGCCCCATAGAAATATGTGTACTAAATGCATTGATGTCACTTTAAATAAAAGTCAATCTTTATCTGTAAAGAAATTATCACCAGACAACGAGGGGGAAGTTATGCCGACTAACTCTCCTCACGTGTCAGTACCTTTGCCTCCCGCTCAGGAGGCGCGTGATATTGTGGCGCCAAGTACATCAGAGAGGCCCATACAAATCACTTTGCAAGACATGGCTACTGTTATGACAGAAGTATTATCTAAATTGCCAGAATTAAGAGGCAAGCGCGATAGCTCTGGGTTAAGGACAGAGCGCGCTGATGATGTGAGAGCCATGTCCGATACTGCGTCACAATTTGCAGAACATGAGGACGGAGAGCTTCATTCTGTGGGTGACGGATCTGATCCAGGGAGACCGGATTCAGAGATTTCTAATTTTAAATTTAAGCTTGAGAACCTCCGTGTATTGCTAGGGGAGGTATTAGCGGCTCTGAATGATTGTAACACGGTTGCAATTCCAGAGAAATTATGTAGGCTGGATAGATGCTATGCGTTGCTGGTGTGTACTGACGTTTTTCCTATACCTAAAAGGCTTACAGAGATTATTAGCAAGGAGTGGGATAGACCCGGTGTGCCCTTTTCCCCTCCTCCTATATTTAGGAAAATGTTTCCAATAGACGCCACCACACGAGACTTATGGCAGACGGTCCCTAAGGTGGAGGGAGCAGTTTCTACTTTAGCTAAGCGTACCACTATCCCGGTGGAGGATAGTTGTGCTTTTTCGTATCCAATGGATAAAAAATTAGAAGGTTACCTTAAGAAAATGTTTGTTCAACATGGTTTTATCTTACAGCCCCTTGCATGCATTGCGCCTGTCACTGCTGCTGCGGCATTCTGGTTTGAGTCTCTGGAAGAGGCCATTCGAACAGCTCCATTGGATGAGATTATGGACAAGCTTAAAGCACTTAAGCTAGCTAACGCATTTGTTTCTGATGCCGTTGTACATTTAACCAAACTAACGGCTAAGAACTCCGGATTCGCCATCCAGGCGCGCAGAGCGCTATGGCTTAAATCCTGGTCAGCTGACGTGACTTCGAAATCTAAATTGCTTAATATTCCTTTCAAAGGGCAGACCTTATTCGGGCCCGGCTTGAAAGAAATTATTGCTGACATTACTGGAGGTAAGGGTCATACTCTTCCTCAGGACAGGGCCAAATCAAAGGCCAAACAGTCTAATTTTCGTGCCTTTCGTAACTTCAAGGCAGGAGCAGCATCAACTTCCTCCACTCCAAAACAGGAAGGAACTGTTGCCCGTTACAGACAGGGCTGGAAAGCTAACCAGTCCTGGAACAAGGGCAAGCAGGCCAGAAAACCTGCTTCTGCCCCTAAGACAGCATGAAGAGAGGACCCCCTATCCGGAAACGGATCTAGTGGGGGGCAGACTTTCTCTCTTCGCCCAGGCTTGGGCAAGAGATGTCCAGGATCCCTGGGCGTTGGAGATCATATCTCAGGGATATCTTCTGGACTTCAAAGCTTCTCCTCCACAAGGGAGATTTCATCTTTCAAGGTTATCAGCAAACCAAATAAAGAAAGAGGCGTTTCTACGCTGTGTACAAGACCTCTTACTAATGGGGGTGATCCACCCAGTTCCGCGGACGGAACAAGGGCAAGGATTTTATTCAAATCTGTTTGTGGTTCCCAAGAAAGAGGGAACCTTCAGACCAATCTTGGACCTAAAAATCTTAAACAAATTCCTAAGGGTTCCATCATTCAAAATGAAAACTATTCGAACCATCCTACCCATGATCCAAGAGGGTCAGTATATGACCACAGTGGACTTAAAGGATGCCTACCTTCACATACCGATTCACAAAGATCATTATCGGTACCTAAGATTTGCCTTTCTAGACAGGCATTACCAATTTGTAGCTCTTCCCTTCGGGTTAGCTACGGCCCTGAGAATTTTTACAAAAGTTCTGGGCTCACTTCTGGCGGTACTAAGACCGCGAGGCATTGCGGTGGCTCCGTACCTAGACGACATTCTGATACAAGCGTCAAGTTTTCAAATTGCCAAGTCTCATACAGAGATAGTTCTGGCATTTCTGAGGTCGCATGGGTGGAAGGTGAACGTGGAAAAGAGTTCTCTATTACCACTCACAAGGGTTCCCTTCCTAGGGACTCTTATAGATTCTGTAGAGATGAAAATTTACCTGACGGAGTCCAGGTTATCAAAACTTCTAAATGCTTGCCGTGCCCTTCATTCCATTCCACACCCGTCAGTAGCTCAGTGCATGGAAGTAATCGGCTTAATGGTAGCGTCTATGGACATAGTACCATTTGCGCGTCTGCATCTCAGACCGCTGCAATTATGCATGCTAAGTCAATGGAATGGGGATTACTCAGATTTGTCCCCTCTACTAAATCTGGATCAAGAGACCAGAGATTCTCTTCTCTGGTGGCTTTCTCGAGTCCATCTGTCCAGGGGTATGACCTTTCGCAGGCCAGATTGGACGATTGTAACAACAGATGCCAGCCTTCTAGGTTGGGGCGCAGTCTGGAACTCCCTGAAGGCTCAGGGATTGTGGACTCAGGAGGAGAAACTCCTCCCAATAAATATTCTGGAATTAAGAGCAATATTCAATGCTCTTTCAGCTTGGCCTCAGTTGGCGACACTGGGGTTCATCAGATTTCAGTCGGACAACATCACGACTGTGGCTTACATCAACCATCAAGGGGGAACCATCCCTAGCGATGTTGGAAGTCTCAAAGATAATTCGCTGGGCAGAGTCTCACTCTTGCCACCTGTCAGCGATCTATATCCCAGGCGTGGAGAACTGGGAGGCGGATTTTCTAAGTCGCCAGACTTTTCATCCGGGGGAGTGGGAACTTAATCCGGAGGTCTTTGCTCAACTGATTCATCGTTGGGGCAAACCAGAACTGGATCTCATGGCGTCTCGCCAGAACGCCAAACTTCCTTGTTACGGATCCAGGTCCAGGGACCTGGGAGCGGCGCTGATAGATGCTCTAGCAGCCCCTTGGGTTTTCAACATGGCTTATGTGTTTCCACCGTTTTCGCTTCCTCGATTGATTGCCAAGATCAAACAGGAGAAAGCATCGGTGATTCTGATAGCGCCTGCGTAGCCACGCAGGACCTGGTATGCAGACCTAGTGGACATGTCGTCCTGTCCACCATGGCCTCTGCCTCTGAGGCAGGACCTTCTAATTCAGGGTCCTTTCAACCATCCAAATCTAATTTCTCTGAGGCTGACTGCATGGAGATTGAACGCTTGATTCTATCAAAGCGTGGCTTCTCGGAGTCGGTTATTGATACCTTAATACAGGCTCGGAAACCTGTTACCAGAAAAATTTACCATAAGATTTGGCGTAAATATTTATATTGGTGCGAATCCAAGAGTTACTCATGGAGTAAGGTTAGGATTCCTAGGATATTGTCTTTTCTACAAGAGGGTTTAGAAAAGGGCTTATCTGCTAGTTCGTTAAAGGGACAGATTTCTGCTCTGTCTATTCTTCTACACAAACGTCTGGCAGAAGTTCCAGACGTTCAGGCTTTTTGTCAGGCTTTGGCTAGGATTAAGCCTGTGTTTAAGACTGTTGCTCCGCCGTGGAGCTTAAACTTGGTGCTTAAAGTTCTTCAAGGTGTTCCGTTTGAACCCCTTCATTCCATTGATATTAAGCTGTTATCTTGGAAAGTTCTGTTTTTGATGGCTATTTCCTCGGCTCGAAGAGTCTCAGAGTTATCGGCCTTACATTGTGATTCTCCTTATCTGATTTTCCATTCAGACAAGGTAGTTCTGGGTTCTTACCTAAGGTAGTTTCTAACAGGAATATCAATCAAGAGATTGTTGTTCCATCATTGTGTCCTAATCCTTCTTCAAAGAAGGAACGACTTTTGCATAATCTGGACGTAGTCCGTGCGCTGAAGTTCTATTTACAGGCAACTAAAGATTTTCTTCAAACTTCTTCCCTGTTTGTCGTTTATTCTGGTCAGAGGAGAGGTCAAAAAGCTTCGGCTACCTCTCTCTCCTTTTGGCTTCGTAGCATAATACGTTTAGCCTATGAGACTGCTGGACAGCAGCCCCCTGAAAGAATTACAGCTCATTCCACTAGAGCTGTGGCTTCCACCTGGGCCTTTAAGAATGAGGCCTCTGTTGAACAGATTTGCAAGGCTGTGACTTGGTCTTTGCTTCATACCTTTTCAAAATTTTACAAATTTGACACTTTTGCTTCTTCGGAGGCTGTTTTTGGGAGAAAGGTTCTACAGGCAGTGGTTCCTTCCGTTTAAAGTTCCTGCCTTGTCCCTCCCATCATCTGTGTACTTTAGCTTTGGTATTGGTATCCCATAAGTAATGGATGACCCGTGGACTGAATACACTTAACAAGAGAAAACATAATTTATGCTTACCTGATAAATTTATTTCTCTTGTAGTGTATTCAGTCCACGGCCCGCCCTGTCTTTTTTTGAGGCAGATCTAAATTTCTATTAAAACTCCAGTCACCACTGTACCCTATAGTTTCTCCTTTCTTGTCTTGTTTCGGTCGAATGACTGGATATGACATGTGAGGGGAGGAGCTATATAGCAGCTCTGCTTGGGTGATCCTCTTGCAACTTCCTGTTGGGAAGGGAATATATCCCATAAGTAATGGATGACCCGTGGACTGAATACACTACAAGAGAAATAAATTTATCAGGTAAGCATAAATTATGTTTTTACTACACTTTCTATATGCTCCTTGCCTTCTTTATGTTAAGAGGGCTATGCTATTTGCTTATTTTTGTCAATTTTATAATTTGCATTTTTTCCCATTCCTGAAACTTCTATATGTGGAAATAAGATATTTTTGTTTGATGTTATTTTTCTTTTTTACATTTTACAAGATGTCTCAATCTGATCCTGTCTCAGAAGTCACTGTAGGAACCATGCTGCCTGAACACAGTTTTACCATAGCTAAGTGTATCTGTTGTAAGCTAGTGGAGATTATATCTCCAACTGTAGTATGTAGCGGTTGTCATGATAAGCTTTTGAATGCAGAGAAGGTTTTTATTAGTGCTAGTGCAGTATCTGTTGTTCCTTCAACATCTAAAGTAGATGATATCCCTGTTGATATGAACAATTATATTGCTGATGAGATACAGAAGGCTATGACTGCTATAACGACCTTCAAATAAACGTAAAAGGTCTTTTAAAACTTCTTATATTACTGATGAAATTTGTAATGACCGACAACATACTGATATATCCTCCTCTGATGAGGATCTCTCTGACTCAGAAGATCCTACTTCAGACATTGACACTGATAAATCATCATATCTTTTTAAGATTGAGTATATTCGTTCTTTGTTAAAAGAAGTGTTAATAACTTTGGATATTGAGGAGTCTGGTCCTCTTGATAATAAATCCAGTAAACGTTTAAATTATGTTTATAAACCTCCTGTAACTACTCCTGAGGTTTTTCCTGTTCCTGATGCTATTTCTGATGTGATTGCTAAGGAATGGTCTAAGCCTGGTACTTATTTTGTTACTTCTTCAAGGTTTAAAAAGTTGTATCCTTTGCCAGTGGTTAATTTAGAGTTTTGTGAAAAAGTCCCTAAGGTTGATGGGGATATTTCTACTCTTGCTAAACATACTACTATTCCTATGGAAGATAGTACCTATTTTAAGGATCCTATAGATAGGAAGATTGAATCTTATCTAAGGAAAGCTTATTTGCATTCTGGTTATATGCTTACACCTGCCATTTCTATGGCTGATGTTGCGGCTGCATCAACTTTTTGGTTGGATAGCTTAGCATAATGAGAAAAAGACATAGCATTACATTTACATAGCATTGTTTGTTTGCTTCAACATGCTAATCATTTTATCTGTGATGCTATTTTTGATATCATCAAGATTGATGTTAAATCTATGTCTTTGGCTATTTTAGCTAGAAGAGCTTTATGGCTCAAATCATGGAATGCTGACATGGTATCTAAATCTAGGTTACTCTCTCTTTCATTCCAGGGTAATAATTTATTTGGTTCCCAGTTGGATTCAATTATTTCCACTATTACTGGGGGGAAGGGAGTTTTTTTGCCTCAAGATAAAAAGTCTTAAGGCATATCTAAAGCTTCTAATCGGTTTTGTTCCTTTCGTCAGAATAGAGAACAGAAATCCGTTCCTTCCTCTAAAGACTCTGGCTCCAATTGGAAGCCATCCTCGAGTTGGAATAAATCCAAGCCTTACAAGAAACCAAAGCCAGCCCCCAAGTCTGCATGTGGTGCGGCGCTCGATCCAGTTCTGCTGGTAGGGGGGTGGGGGGCAGCTTGAAATTATTTCAAGACATTTGAGCAGGTTCCTTTCGGAATCATTGGATTCAGAATATTGTCTCCCAGGGTTATCGAATAGGTTTCAGAATAAGACCTCCTGTGAGAAGATTTTTTCTCTCTCACGTTCCAACAAATCCTGTGAAAGCTCAGGCTTTTCTGAAGTGTGTTTCAAATCTAGAGCTTTCAGGAGTGATTGTACCTGTTCCCTTTCTGGATCAGGGTCTGGGTTTTTATTCAAATCTATTCATTGTCCCGAAGAAGGAAAATTCTTTCAGACCAGTTCTGGATCTGAAGTTTTTGAATCAATTTGTAAGGATCCCAACTTTCAAGATGGTGACTATAAGGACTTATTCTGCCTTTTGTTCAGCAAGGTCATTATATGTCCACGATAGACTTACAGGATGCATATCTTCACATTCCGATTCATCCAGACCACTATTGGTTTCTGAGATTATCTTTTCTAGACAAGCATTACCAGTTTGTTAATCTTCCATTTGGCCTAGCAACAGCTCCAAGAATCTTTTTGAAGGTTCTTGGTGCCCTTCTATCTGTAATCAGAGAGCAGGGTATTGCAGTGTTTCCTTATTTGGACGATATCTTGGCACTGGCTCAATCTTTACATTTAGCAGAATCTCACACGAATTAACTGGTGTTGTTTCTTCAAAGACATGGTTGGAGGATCAATTTACCAAAGAGTTCCTTGATTCCTCATACAAGGGTTACCTTTTTAGGTTTCCAGATAGATTCAGTGTCCATGACTCTTTAACAGACAAGAGACGAATGAGATAGGTTTCTTCCTGTCAAAACCTTCAGTCTCGATTATTCCCTTCAGTGGCTATGTGCATGGAAATTTTAGGTCTCATGACTGCAGCATCGGACGCGATCCCCTTTGCTTGTTTTCATATGAGACCTCTGCAGCTTTGCATTCTGAATCAATGGTGTGGGGATTATACTCGGATATCACAGTTTATTTACTTAAATCCCAACTTTCAACTCTCTCTTTCCTGGTGGTTAGACCATCATCAGATAATTCAAGGGGCCTCTTTTGTTCGTCCTGCCTGGACTGTGATTTCAATTAGTGATGAAAGAAGTATCTCGGATACTGTCTTGGATGGAATCCAATTCCTGTCTAATTTCTGCGATACATAGCCCAGGTGTAGACAATTGGTAAGCGGATTATCTCAGCCGCCAGTTCTTACATCCAGAGGAGTGGTCTGTATTTCATCAGATTGTACAGATGTGGGGTCTTCCAGAAATAGATCTGATGGCATCCCATCTAAACAAGAAGCTTCCCAGGTACCTTTCCAGGTCCAGGGATCCTCAGGCGGAGATGGTGGATGCATTAGTAGTTCCTTGGTTTTACCAACCTGCTTATATTTTTCCACCTCTAGTTTTCCTTCCAAGGGTGATCATCCAAGATCATAATGGAACATTCACATGTGTCTCTGATAGCACCGGCATGGCCTCACGTGTTTTGGTATGCGGATCTTGTCCGGATCAGCGCCTTGAGACCCTTACGGGTGAATAGCCGCGCTTTACAAGAACCCGATAGATAGATAGATCTCCAGTTGCCAACCTTGGCCACTTCCTTTAAGGCCAGATCTTCTGTCTCAAGGGCTGTTTTTCCATCAGCATCTCAAATCGCTAAATTTGAAGGTATGGAAATTGAATGCTTAGTGCTTAGTCATAGAGGTTTCTCTGACTCGGAGATTAATACTATGCTTCAGGCTCGTAAGTCTGTTTCAAGGAAGATTTATTATCTGGTTTGGAAAACCTATATTTTATGGTGTTCTCATAAATTCTCTTGGCATTTTTTTAGTATTCCTAGAATTTTACAGTTTTTTCAGGATGATTTGGGTAAAGGTTTGTCTGCAAGTACTTTGAAGGGACAAATCTCTGCTCTTTCTGTTTTATTTCATGAAAAGATTGCTAAGCTTCCTGATATTCACTGTTTTGTACAGGCTTTGGTTCGTGTCAAGTCTGTTATTAAATCAATTTCTCCTCCTTGAAGTCTTTATTTGGTTTTAAAAGCTTTGCAGGCTCCTCCGTTTGAGCCTATGCATTCTCTGGATATTAAACTACTTTCTTGGAAAGTATTGTTCCTTTTGGCTATCTCTTCTGCTAGAAGAGTTTCTGAATTGTCTGCTCTCTCGTGAGTCTCCTTTTCTGATTTTTCATCAGGATAAAGCTCTTTTGAGGACTTTATTTACATTTCTTCCTAAGGTTGTGAATTCTAACATTAGTAAGGAAATTGTTGTTCCTTCTTTCTGTCCTAATCCTAAGAATGCTCTTGAAAAATCTTTACATTCTTTGGATGCTGTTAGAGCTTAGAAATACTATGTCGAAGCTATTAAGGATTTTAGAAAGACTTCCAGTCTATCTGTTGTTTTTTTCTGGTTCCAGGAAAGGCCAGAAAGCTTCTGCCATTTTTTTGGCATCGTGGTTAAAGCTTTTGATTCACAAGGCTTATTTGGAGGCGGGACAGTCTTCGCCTCAGAGAATTACAGCTCATTCTACTAGATCAGTCGCCAATTCTTGGGCTTTTAAGAACGGAGTTTCAGTTGATCACATTTGCAAAGCAGTAACGTGGTCTTCTTTCCATACATTTACAAAATTCTACCGTTTTGATGTATTTGCCTCTACAGCAGCAGTCTTTGGTAGAAAAGTTCTTCAGGCAGCTGTCTCAGTTTGATTCTTCTGCTTTTGATGTATTTGCCTCTACAGCAGCAGTCTTTGGTAGAAAAGTTCTTCAGGCAGCTGTCTCAGTTTGATTCTTCTGCTTATGATTTAAGTTTTTTTCTTGTAATTTATAAGAAAGACTTCTTTTTTTGTGGATTTAATTTTTTCAGCGGAAATAGCTGTTTTTATTTTTATCCCTCCCTTTCTAGTGACTCTTCTGTGGTCTACCACATCTTGGGTATTTCTATCCCATACGTCACTAGCTCATGAACTCTTCCCAATTACATGAAAGAAAATATAATTTTATGTAAGAACTTACCTGATAAATTCATTTCTTTCATATTGGCAAGAGTCCATGAGGCCCACCTTTTCTATGGTGGTTATGATTTTTGTATAAAAGCGCAATTATTTTTCCAGTTCCTCTTTTTGTATGTTTTTTTACTCTTATTTTTTGACCCCACTACTTGGCTGTTCATTAAACTGAATTGTGGGTGTGGTGAGGGGTGTATTTATAGGCATTTTGAGGTTTGGGAAACTTTGCCCCTCCTAGTAGGATTGTATATCCCATATGTCACAAACTCATGGACTCTTGCCAATATGAAAGAAATTAATTTATCAGGTAAGTTCTTACATAAATTATGTTTTTAAAACTTCTCATAATGTTAATGAATTTTTTAATGACCAACAACATATTGATATATCCACCTCTGATAAGGATCTCTCTGACTCAGAAGATCCTACTTCAGACATTGACATTGATAAATCAACTTATCTTTTTAAGATTGAGTATATTTGTTCTTTGTTGAAAGAAGTGTTGATTATTTTGGATATTGAGGATTCTGGTCCTCTTGATAACAAATCCAGTAAACGTTTAAATTCTGTCTATAATCCTCCTGTGATTACTCCTGAGGTTTTCCCTGTTCCTGATGCTATTTCTGATGTAATTACTAAGGAGTGGTCTAAGCCTGGTACTTCTTTTGTTCCTTCTTCAAGTTTTAAAAGGTTGTATCCTTTGCCAGTGGCTAAATTAGAGTTTTGGGGAAAAGTCCCTAAGGTTGATGGGGCTATTTCTACTCTTGCCAAGTGTACTACTATTCCTATGGAAGATAGTACTTCTTTTAAGGATCCTTTAGATAGGAAAATTGAATATTATCTAAGGGAAGCTTATTTACATTCTGGCTATATTCTTAGACCTGCCATTTATATGGCTGATGTTGCGGCTGCATCAACTTTTTGGTTGGATAGCTTAGCACAACGTGAAAAAGATCCTGATTTGCATAGCATTGTTCGTTTGCTTCAACATGCTAATCATTTTATCTGTGATGCTATTTTTGATATCATCAAGGGACATTGTTGTTCCTTCTTTGTATCCTAATCCTAAGAATTCTATTGAGAGATCTCTACATTCTTTCGATGTTGTAAGAGCTTTGAAATACTATGTCGAAGCTACCAAGATTTTCAGAAAGACTTCTAGTCTGTTGTTTTTTCGGGTCCTAGGAAAGGTCAGAAAGCTTCTGCCATTTCTTTGGCATCTTGGTTAAAGCTTTTGATTCACAAGGCTTATTTGGAGGCGGTACAGTCTTCGCCTCAGAGAATTGCAGCTCATTCTACTAGATCGCCACTTCTTGGGCTTTTAAGAATGAAGCTTAGGTTGATCAGATTTGCAAAGCAGCAACTTGGTCTTCTTTGCATACATTTACTAAATTTTACCATTTTGATGTATTTGCTTCTTCTGAAGCAGTCTTTGGTAGAAAAGTTCTTCAGGCAGCTGTCTCAGTTTGATTCTTCTGCTTATGGTTAAAAAATCTTGAAATTTATAAGAAAGACTTATTTTTTTGTTTGGATTTAATTTTTTCTGCGGAAATAGCTGAAATAGCTGAATAGTCTTCTGTGGTTTTCCACATCTTTGGCATTTCTATCCCATATGTCACTAGCTCATGGACTCTTGCCAATTATATGAAAGAAAACATAATTTATGTAAGAACTTACCTGATAAATTAATTTCTTTCATATTGGCAAGAGTCCATGATTCCCACCCTTTTTTATGGTGGTACTGATTTTTTGTATAAAAGCACAATAATATTTCCAGTTCCTCTTTTTGTATGCTTTTTTACGCCTTATTTTTATCACCCCACTGCTTGGCTATTCGTTAAACTGAATTTTGGGTCTGATGAGAGGTGTTTTTATAGGCATTTTTAGGTTTGGGAAACTTTGCCCCTCCTGGTAGGATTGTATATCCCATACGTCTCTAGCTCATGGACTCTTGCCAATATGAAAGAAATTAATTTATCAGGTAAGTTCTTACATAAATTATGGGAGGGTTTTTGTAATAAATTATTACATTTTGTTCTAATCCTGTTTTCTTACATAAAGAGATGGTGAGAGTCCACAGGTCATTACTCCTGGGAATTCCAGGAAGAGGCAAAGATTACCAGAACTTCAAGAACTATTAAAACCCTCCCACCTCACTGGTACACTAGGCTTATCTTTGTCTCTGCAGGATAAAGGTGAAGTGTTGAGATGTTTTTCTGTGAGGAGGGTTCTCAGACCGATTTTGTGGCCCATTTTTCCCTTAGAGAGCTAAGTGTAAGTGGGAGTTAGTCACAGGTTTACCACAGAAGTTGTGGGAACTGGTCGATTAGCCTCCTCCTTTTATACTACACATACTTAGATCCTCTGTTGCCACACGTGCAGCACTGGATTGTCTATCTACTGGAAGCAGTTTTTCTGGACATGGTAAGTCTGGTAGAATGGGGGCTTATCATGTAAGTATGTAGTTTATTTTGTTGTCACTCACATAGCCTATAGGCTATTAGTAGGTACATTTAGGGCCAGATTACGAGTGGAGGAAATGTGCGCTGGTATTACAGGTGCGGTGCAATGTGAACGCGACCTCGCGTTAGAATTGCCGCAAGCCAATTGCTCACAAAAGTGTGCTTCCATAGGCTCCAATAGGAGCCTAGTTTTCATGCCGGCAGCCACGGCAAACCACCTATGCTTATATATACACATAAATATATATCTATATAAGCACATACCGGTGTATATGTGTATATATATATATATATATATATATATATATAGTGAAAACACAGTTTCCCATTGACCTCCATGTAAAGTTACTTTAGGTGCCGTTTTTAAAAAATAAAATAAAAATGGTCATATAGTTATTTGATGTTACTGTACTGTCCGCTTTAGTTTGGAGCACAATTGGGGCAACTTTTTTTCATTAACTAGAGGTCTGACCACTTTAATGACTGGATCTTTAACGTGCGCCTGTAAATGGGCAAATTTCCCCTCTTACGGGCGCACGTTAAGATAGCGCTCCACGCTAAATATAGCCGTAAGTGTTGTACATCTTAGTCAGGGGACTATTACAACAGGCATTTTTCCTTATATGTTCTGTATGGGAGTTTTGGCTGCAGGAACCTAAATTATGTTTTTTAGAGCGCTTGTTATTTATGGGTGCATTTGAGTTTGTTAGTGCGTATCGGCTTTTTGCCACGCTTTTCACATGCGTTACCATTTGTAGCGCGCGTTGACCTTGTTTGTGTGCCTTGCATGTTTAGTTTAAGGGACAGTATACACCAATTTTCATATAATGTAATAGACACTACTATAATATGCACAGATACTGATATAAAAATCCAGTATAAAACTGTTTAAAAACTTACTTAGAAGCTTCCAGTTTAGCTCTGTTTAAAAGGTTACTGGAACACACACTGCAAGTGGGAAATATCAGACACTCCACCCCTCCCCCTTCCTTTGCATATGGAAAGACCCTTTACAAAAACAGAAGCAAGCTGGAGTAGGTATACCTCGGTATTCTCCTTAAATTTTGGGGCTTGCTTTGGAGTCTGAAAATCAGAGCAATGTTATTTAAAAATAAGCAAAACTATCCATTTTTTAAAAAAAAAACTTTATGGGCTATATAAATAGATCATCTACAAAACATTTATGCAAAGAAAAAACTTTAAGCTTAAAACTTAAGCTCCTTTAAGCTTACGCCTGTTGGCCTAGTTTCGCATATTTTGGCCTAGTTTACGAATGTGCGCGGTGGCTTCTGTTGCTTGTCCTTGGCTCATGGAGGGGGTGAGTTTTTACTATTCTTTAAAGAGCTGCTAATATTTGTGGGTCAATTTGCCGAAGGTTCTCTGTTCATTTACATATTTGCCTATTTTCCTTTGTAGGATATATTGTGTTTTATAATCCTTGATTGTTTATTTGCCTGCCACATTGATATATTTATTTTCTGTGATTTATTATCTAGGTCTATTTTTCCATGATTGGAACTGTCCCCACTACTTTAAATACTGGTTCCTTGGAAGCTAGATCCACTGTACACTTTCATACTAATTTTAAATGTCTTTTCTGCAAGCTGATTCCTGTTCCCTTCCCACTACTTAGCTTTGTATTTCTTGTATGGATCATTTAATGCATTCTAATCAGACCAATGCTGCTCTTGCTTCTGAGGGTATTTGTCCTCCCTTTGTTTGTTCCATACAGCTATGCCTCCAAGTAAGCTCAAAAAGGTCGGTTTCTGAGAATCCTTTCTCTATTTTACCTGATTTTAATAGGACTAGGTCTGTTAAATTGCATGTTTCAGATTCTGGTTCCTTAGATTTGTCTTCTAAAGGGTTAGATATTTTCAGATAATTAGAAGAAACAGATTGCTCCTCTTTTTATGCTTTACTTGAGCACCTTCACTATCTTTTAACAGAGGTTTTATGTACGTAGGGATTTTGGATTCTAAGGTTTCTGAAGAAAAGTCTGTTAAGACTCTGTCAGACAATCTTTAACAGATCATAGGAGACAGAAGTTACTTTGAGCTGGTTCTCATCTTTAGTTCTTTTTTTCTTTTTTTCATGGAAGTTGTGGGTCTGATGATAGCAGCATTGGATGCTATTCCATCTTGTTTGGTTTCACATGAGGCCTCTTCATCTTTGTACACTTCAGCAGTCGTTTTCTGAGTGGGACAATTCCTGCTTTTTTTTGGTGGTTAAATAATCAGTCCATCATTTTGGGCGCATCCTTTGTTCATCCATATTGGACTGTAATCTCATCAAACGCAAGTCTTTTGGGTTAGAGTGCAGTTTGTGGGTCTCGGAAAGCGCAGGCAGTTTTGTCTTCTGGGGAGGGGAGGTTACATATAAATGTTTTTGAAAGAAAGTATAATTTATGTCTACCTGATGAATTCATTTCTTTCATGGTGGTGAGAGTCCATGAGACTCGCCCATTTTTTGCTAGGTTTTAATATGTTTTTTTCTGGTGGCAGTTCAAGTATGCACCTCTTTGTCCCCTGCCTTTTTTTCTGCTCTTTTCCTTTTCTACCTTTTCTCTTCTTTTTGCTGAGCTATATGTGGGAGGGTTTTAAGGGCTCTTGGAGTTTTTGGAATCTTTGCATCCTCCTAGTGGCCAGGAGTGGAATTTCCAGGAGTAATGGCTTGTGGACTCTCACCACCATAAAATAAATAATTTATCAGGGAAGCTTAAATTGTTGCGCTGTATTTAACAATAGCATGATTTTAACTTTAATATGCAATTTCATTTTTTTAAAATGTATAATATAAATGCTATTTACTTACATAAAACTCCTGATTAAATCTGTTTCTGTTGAGTTCAAGGCAGCCTACTGAAAATGTAGGCCATGAATTTAATAGTATTATCACTGTGCTAAGAATAATTATATTTTGGATAATAGTTATTATGCAAGTGAACTCCTATCAGCAAGGGCAATTGGACAATGGTTATGCGCAGTGGCACAGGATTCGCTCCGTCATCATTATGATTGCCAATCACCTGAGTGTTCTGGCAGGGCAAGAAGAAACACTCTAAATGCTGACATCATTGTATGGTCTTGACGGCAGTGGAAAAGTAATGTGCATGCTCCTGTGATATGACTTAGCAACTAGGTGTAGCCCTCTGTGATACACTATGCATAATGCGTAAATTGGAAATTATGGAAAATTACATTGTTGGAAAAAAAAAATCTGGCTTTACTGTTAGTGATTTTTTTTGTCCTTTGTTCTGGTCTCAGAAAGGGACACATCTCTTCCAAGTTTTTTTTACCAGTTGGATGTTCTTGTTCCCAATTTTAGTTCATTTGATTTTCATATGTGTAACTTTGTATTCAACTCAACTGTTTTTTTAAACTTTCTTTTCTATAACATTTCAATCCATTAGAAGTGACTGTTGTTTTGTTGTTTTTTTTGTAATTTGAGTATTCAAACAAAAAAACTTGTAGGCAAAAAGCTTTTCACTAAATTAAATACAAATATACAAGGCCAATGTAAAAGTAAAACATAGTGGATAAATTTAGAAATATAAATCTTGAAATAATTTTAAAAATAAACCTTATTTAAAATGATACATGATGGACCATTTTGGCATCTTTGTAGGTGAGTGTAGTCTTTCTCCTGAGTGATTTTCTAACATGTCTTAGCTTTGCTATTGGCTAAACTGAAGACTGTAAATAGAGAAAAAGAGATAGGTAGAACCTTCTGAGATGTCTCTGAGATTCCTAACGCCAAAGATGAGGAATTATATACAACAATACTGAGTATATAACTTTGTGCATGAAGATGTTTATTGTGGTATTAAGCATTCTGTTTCATTGTGAGTGGCTATTTAAGTAATATTTAATAACGCACTCTAACAAAATGTTACACCAAAATACAAAGTGCATGCAATAACAAATACTTTAAAGGAAGAGCAAAACCTTGGTAGGTACTGCAATTACTTTAGTTTGTGAAATAGCTGTTTTTAAGTTTCAATGCGTTGATCATCAGGACTACAGAATTGTGTGGCGCTTTACAAATATATGATAATAATAATCTTCTTAATGTTTGTCCATTTAGTCACCCAGGAAACCCAGAGTTGTGGTCATTCTTATCAAGGGTAGTCCCTCAATATTCTCCAAGAAATGCAAAGGTAACATTTTTTATTTATTTCTTAGCATCTCTTACATTTTGTGCCTTTAAATTGTCAGATATTTGGATTACGTCTAGATGCCATTTCTAATTGTCTGTTAGGAAACATTTTAAACCTTAAAGGGTCATGAAACCCATTTTTTTCATGATTCAGACAGAGCCTATTATTTAATTTGCTTTGCTCTCTTGGTATTCTTAGTTAAAAAGTGTACCTAGGTAGGCTCAGAAGCTAGGTAGCTAGCGGCTGATTGGTGGCTGCACTTATTTGTCTTGTAACCAATGTGTTTAGCTAGCTCCCAGTAATGTATTGCCACATTTTTTTCGGGTTCACACACTTTTTCTAGCAACTGCAATTTTGCTTCAGCTTTTTAATAGAAAAAGGTGATCCATTGTGTCTGTTTGGGGTAAAATATTATGATAAACAATTTATATAACAGAAAACATATTACAGGTGGCCCTCGTTTTACAACGGTTCAATTTACACCGTTTCAGAATAACAACCTTTTTTTCCAGTCATTTGACTGCTATTAAAAAGCATTGGAAGCAGTGCATTTATTAAAATAGCCAGTAGGTGGAGCTGTCCGTTTGTGTTGCAGCAAAGCCAAGCAAGCGGAAATTAATCAGTTTAACCAGACCTGAGCTATCGAGCAGATTTCAAACGAACAAGATCTTCCTATCTATAAATCAGTCCAGATTGGAATGCATAGAAAGAACTGTTTGCAGAAAAATGCAAGTGAAGTCTGTGTTGTGTGATTATTTTGTTAGGTTTATAATGCTGTTTAGCAAATGTTTTTGTTCATTTAACTTAGTTTAATTATATATTCTGTGTTGTGTGATTATTTTATTAGGTTTATAATGCTGTTTAGCATTTAAAGTATTAATTTCAAAGCTTTAAAAATAATGTATTAGGTGTTACTTATAACCATTTTTAAAAAGGGGCCTGGAACCTCTCTACCTCACTTCCCATTGACTTACATTATAAACTGGGTTTCAATTTACACCAGTTTCGATTTACAACCATTCCTTCTGGAACCTAACCCCGGCGTAAACTGAGGGCTACCTGTATTTGAATATTTCACAGTCCATTTCTTAGTATTTTGGTAAACAATTTTAGATTGAATCACCCTTATTAAAATAAATCCAGTATAATACAGGCCCATTGTTGTTGAATATTGTTTTTGACATCGTTGCAATAGCTTAATAAAAGTCTGAGCTTTGTATAGAGTATATGGAATTATTCTATACTATATGAAATGTGTGCAATCTTTTGCAAAAACAAAATGGAATGTAGTTAATGAAATCATGGTTGTTTATATTTTAGGGAGGAGCAGTTGCTGGCGCGGTTGCTGAAACTCTTGGTTTAAATAAAGCAAAGGTAGGATTATGTGCTTATTATTTTTTTTTTGAGTGTTGCGAGGAAACGTGTATTGTAGTGTAAAGCTCTGTATTTTTGTACCTTAGGGATCACTGTTATACGCCGGAGTGAATGAATTGGCAGCAGGAATTCTGTCCACTGAAAATAAGAGAAAATATCCGTTAAACACTTTGCAACGAGCTGCTCATTTATTTCCAGGTGAGTACAATGTATTATACTGTTTTGTTTTATTTTCGATCAATAGGGCAATAAATTATGGTTTTAAGATGATTGTAAATCCATAGCTTTTTTGAAATGCTAGTAATAATCAGTGCTATAAATAAAGGGTACTTTCAGTCATGACGTATAAAAAAAACGTCATGCTGAAAGTACCAGTAAATTTATTTGCCTGCAGTTTTATGCCAAGCTGAGCACCTTTGGCACCCACACCAAAACACTATTTTTCAATCAGGCAATGTTTCTACCTCACTGCCTATAGCTGTGCTTGCCCTTCCGCATATCTTCTAGGAAGCTTCCCTGTAATGAAGCAATTGCTTTATCTTGTGAACAAGAAAACTAGAATTTAATGGTCACAAAATTCTAAATAATAACTTGAATTACATGTTTTTATTCACAGTAGAGAACATATTATTAGGGTTGCACCGATACCATTTTTATATGACAGAGTACAAGTACCGATACTTTTTCAAATACTCACCGATACTAATTACCGGTACTTCTTTTTTAATGTCATATGACAGTTTACCAAGCACAATAAGACTAATTATTTAAGATAGCTTCTTTATAATTATGAACTGTAACTCAAAAGACATTTTGAAATAATAAAACAGTTTTATTTGATTGATGTCACAAAGTTCACAGAACATGTTTATAAATAAAAATATTACAAAAAAAAATATTAATAATAACAATAAATAACAGCTGCAGCAGCTAGGGCTGGAAAGCTACATTTTATAAGGGTGATTACTGGATGCCATTGGGTTGTAGGGTGCCTATATAACATCAATCTGACATTTGTATTTAATACAAAGTAATATAATTCTGAAAAAAAATATTGGGGAAGGAGTGTCCCAGTAATTGCCTTTGAGAAAAATGGGTCATCTGCATTCTACTGACTCAACAGAAAATAGGTCTTCATATTTTTCCAGGGCTGCTTTTTATTCCCAGTCCAGCCCTGGCTAAGGATGTACAGTATGTTTTGAGCATAATTGTTTAAGATGAGAACTAGTAGTATAACAGGCAATCTAGCTATTAGAATAATTTTTCAAAAGTTAGTGGCAAGTTCTTTTTAAGGAACAGAAGCATCTCTGCATGTTCAGCTATAAGTCTGTTTCTGCTAACGACATTTGACACTAAGCTGAACAGTCTTTCACTTTTCACACTACTGCATGGGGCAAAACAATATTTTTGGGCCATTTTAGCCAGAGCTGGAAATCTCAGTTTATTAACTTCCCAGTACTTCAGGGGTTTGCCTGAACGAAGTACAGAGATCTCTCCCAGGTAGGCTTCCAGCTGTATAGTAGCGGCTTTTGGAGCACTGCTCTGATGATGGTGGGTTGTAATGTGGGGTGGGTATTGTATGTTTTTTTTAAATACAAAAGAGCTGTTTTCTTTGGGGCATGCCCCGCAAAAGGCCCTTTTGAGGGCTGGTAAGGTAAAAGAGCTGTTAACTTTTTATTTTAGAATAGGGTAGGGCATTTTTTTTATTTTGGGGGGCTTTGTTATTTTTAGGGGGGCTTAGAGTAGGTGTAATTAGTTTAGTTGATTTAATTGTAGGTAGTTTAGTTAATTAATTTATTGATAGTGTAGTGTTAGGTTTAATTGTAACTTAGGTTAGGATTTATTTTACAGGTAATTTTGTACTTATTTTAACTAGGTAGCTATTAAATAGTTATTAACTATTTAATAGCTATTGTACCGAGTTAAAATAAATACAAAGTTGCCTGTAAAATAAAAAAAAATCCTAGGGGGGCGTGTCCAAGTAGCGGCTCTGAGCAGTCGCATGTTTCATGAGCTCCAGGTGAGATGGCAATAAGCCGCCGATTATAGCTCAGATTATACAGCCTATACTTATAAAAGATTGAACTATCAACTACAGCCTGCTGTGCTTATGACCCCTGGGTTGAAACTGGACAAAAGAGACCTGCAGCGGCGGCTAATTCTCGCAGGCAGCGTTCCCCCCCCCCGGACCTCCGGGGTAATTTGCTGGAGCTGATCGTCTTATCACAGGAAAAGTTTTTCTTTAGACTTTGCACAGCCTTTACCACCTCACAAAGAAAACGCACATTAACATAAGATACAAGGGCGTTAAAGAGAACTTTATTTCAAAGGAACATCGCAATGGAGACCGGAGAGTTTACTGATATAACAGACAGCCGCTTTGCCAAGCTTGAAGCTATGTTGTTGGCACTAATCGAAAAAGCACCCTCAGAGCGAGAATTGCAGCTCCTTATTAACAGAGTGAAGGGGTCAGATTGTACAGCACTACCGGACCAGCCAGCCATAGCACAAGAGACTGAAATGGCTCTGCACTGTGATGAGCCCGATCTAGACCATACACCCATACAGGGGAAATCTGCTCTCCTATACACTAAGATGGCTTCGATGAAAGCACAACAGCTAACTACCATCAAATATGTGATGCCTGACACTGATCTGGAGATGATGGATGGAACTGCGCTCCAATGGCTGCTGCTGGAGCCCCCGCGGCGGGAAAAATTAACAGACAAAACCAAAATGGAGTCTACCCCACGCGACTGTCAGCGGGCAACGTTTGGTATTTCTATGATGCAGGACTGCTGGGATGAATGGGGAAGTAGTTTTTACAAGCGGCAGAAGCAGCAACTCACAGAAACTGTGGATTCAAATATACTCAATTACCTGCTTCAAATACAACATCTGAGCAACCCCACTGTCACCGCATGTTATGAAGGAGTGTTAACTATGGAGCCGGGCACTACGCCTAATACACACTCAAAGATGGACATGTGTGAACTCTCGGACATGAGCTATTCTACCCAGGTGAGAAGATGTGCTGGCGATATACCGGTCATTAGCCTGGCAGAATCTAGTGGTACTTTGGCCTCATCGTTACAATTTGAGGGGGGCTAGACTTTTCATGTGTGCTGGCAAGGCACGGACACGCAATGACTAAAAAATGCTTTAACATAAGCTCTAACCAAGTTTTGTTCTCAATGTTTATGTGTTTCTTCTACATTTTAATTGTTATGTGCTGATATGTATGTACTCGCCCCAATGGTTAGATACGCTAAAACCGGCAGAAACAGAACACTGACTAATTTTATTATAACATAACTCTATAAATAATATTCAAGGGGAAGCACTGAAATGTAAACAATATTGCCCTGTATCCCAGATTGTTTTATCAGGGGGATGGGGGGCCCCCATAGTGATTTTAATAGTCTGTGAGGGTTTGGATGCATAATACATAGTTTTGACTCCACGGTGAAAAGATGAAGTGTGGCTGGGATCATGGCGTGGCCCGCGGCCGGGGTTGCGCTTGGGCTCTCAGCAACAGACACTATACTTGCAAACAGGGGAGTTATACATTGATAGTGCATTTTGTGACAGATTCTGAAAATTTTTGGGCTAGTATGAAACGTCACCTGAAACCTTGACCTAGACACAGCGCGCTACATTTTCTATATAAAATATAAGCACAGCTAACTTAAAGCATACAGAGCAACATAACTAGGGGAATGTAGCAAAAGTCTTCTTGCTGATTATGTACATATTCTATGTAACTGCGAATATCATTTCAACGTCTATGTGCGAGTCTAACTAAATGGAGGGGATCAGCTCCGGTTTAGGCATCTACAATATCAAAATGTGTTATGCCTTGTACTTTACTATTTTACTTCAGATGTCTACTGTTTTATGTTGTTTTGTTTTTTAGGTATAATATAACCCCTTGGACATTTACAAGATAACAGACAAGGTCCAAAAGTGACCTGTTTTAGTGTTATTAGGGGTAGAAAAAGGAGGATTAGCATTATCTTTGTACACCAAATGACTGTTATATGGTTGATTTATTTGCCCTGTACACACTTATCTACTTATTCTTTCCTCAATAAAAAATTGAAATAAAAAAAAAAAAAATCCTAAAATAGCTACAATATAATTATTCGTTATATTGTAGCTATATTAGGGTATATTTTACAGGTAAGTATTTAGCTTTAAATAGGATTAATTTATTTAATAAGATTTATTTCATTTCGTTAGATTTAACTTAGGGGGGTGTTAGGGTTAGGGTTAGACTTAGCTTTAGGGGTTAATACATTTATTAGAGTAGCGGCGAGGTCCGGTCGGCAGATTTGGGGTTAAAAAGTGTAGGTAAGGTAGCGGCGACGTTGGGGGGGGCAGATTAGGGGTTAATAAATATTATGTAGGTGTCGGCGATGTTAGGGGCAGCAGATTAGGGGTACATAGGGATAATGTAGGTTGCAGCGGTGTGTGGTCGGCAGATTAGGGGTTAAAATTTTTTATTAGAGTGGCGGCGATCTGGGGGGACATCGGTTTAGGGCTACATAGGTAGTTTATGGGTGTTAGTGTACTTTAGAGCACAGTAGTTAAGAGCTTTATGAACCGGCGTTAGCCCATAAAGCTCTTAACTCCTGACTTTTTTCTGCGGCTGGAGTTTTGTCATTAGAGTTCTAATGCTCAGCCAAGACTCTAAATACCAGAGTTAGGCAGATCCCATTGAAAAGATAGGATACGCAATTGAGGTAAGGGGATCTGCGGTATGGAAAAGGCGCGGTTGGAAAGTGAGCGTTAGACCCTTTCCTGACTGACTCTAAATACCAGCGGGCGGACAAAACCAGCGTTAGGACCCCTTAACGCTGGTTTTGACGGCAAACTCAGAACTCTAAATCTAGGCGTTAGGCTTATAAATAGCCTCGACTCCAGTATAGAAACTTTCAGTGTAGGTTGGGATTCCACATGCTAAATTAGCTATTTCAAATGCTGAAATAAGGGTAAACGAGTTACTTGTAAACAATTTAATACTCTACAGCAGGTAAAATGGATCATTGGGAACAATTTAAAGGGGAGAAAATTTGGGTGTAAACTGTCCCTTTAAGGACATGCATGGCCACAGTTATGCCTCAGGAGTGAGGGAGTCCAGTGTTGCTCAGAAAAGTGGCCCATGGTCATGTGATCACTGACAGCTTAAACTTATCCCAAATGTGATGAAATTGTGGACTCTCATCATCATGTTAAACAAAATTTATGATTACCTGGTAAATTAATTTCTACGGCCATTCCTAAATAGTGTTGGATTTTGCAAATCTTCAGTTTTGTTTGAAATTGAAAACATTCTTGCTTTAGTTAAAGGGACAGTCTACAATATAATTGTTATTGTTTTAAAAGATAGATAATCCGGGGGGGGCGGAGCTTGGCAGTGCAAGACAATGGCGGCATAGAGAAATAGCTCCCAGGCCCACGCTCACCAAATCCAGCAGCCGCAAAAAAACCTAAACCTGACCTGGCACCCCACACACCGGGGGAAGGTCCCACATAGCCAGTGACCAACATCGGGAGGCGCACTCACACTGAAAGGCTACCGCAACTGCACATTTGTCAAAGTGCGACATAGCCCAGAGACGCCGGATGCCGGAGCAGGCCCAAGCAGACCTAGAGTAACAGCTGCCGCCGGAGAGGGATCGCAGTGCGATCACAGAGACATGGAGATTGCCACGAAAATAAGCAACGCAGAGCATCTCAGCACAAGTGACCGGACCTGTCACAGACCACAGGAAGGTGGACATCTGGGGCAAAAACGTAAAGTGGCTCACAGTGAGTAATGTACTCAGGTGCAGGACACCACAATAAAGCACCGACATAAATATATTACAAAAGAGGGGGGAGCAAGCACTACTGGGCTTAATAACAGTGAAAATAAATAACCCACAGCTAAAGGCAAACCTAAATCAGTGGCCTCAAAAATAAACCTCACCGCTAAGCACAAGGACTGAACCACTTATAGTCACTGCAGTAGTATTAACAGGCACAGTACACCAAATCAGTACAGAACAGCCTGCACAATATAAAGGCATCGCTCAGACACACGCAGGATACCTAACCCCCCCCTAAACAATCAGTTGCTGACCCACAATCCAGCACATATTGCTCACAGAGGAGCTACTTCAAGAGTACACCCTTCCTACAGAAGTATATAGACATGCCTGGGAAAAGAACCAATAAGCCTGATAACAACTTGCACCCCATAACTATGCAGCAATTTATGAAACCAATAGACACAAACCTTGCTCAGATGCAACACATCTCTGATAATAACATCTCCACAGACGTTACACAAAACCCCAGGCTCACAATAGCCTCTGCATACCTGACGCCACACAACTTACAAAAGAAGATCTAAAGTCATTATGTACTAAAGATGACCTAAAAGAAATGCTTTCAGAAGTGAAAGGGTGGTATGGTGATTTGAAGAGGGATCTGACCAGGGTGACACAAAGAGTCACTAACCTGGAGGAGAACCACAACACCACCTGCAATGATATACACCACATGTCCCGCTTGGTGTATGACCAAGAAGAAACCATCTACAACCTGCTTGAAAAAGTAGAAGATTTGGATAACAGGGGAAGGAGAAACAACCCCAGGGTGCACGGGATCCCGGAATCCATACAACAAGGAGCCCTGGAGGGGTGTCTCCAAGCCCTATTTCGCACAGTAAAAGGAGATGAAAACGCACCAGAGGTGATCATAGAAAGAGCGCATAGGGCGCTGAGAGCCAAACCGCCACCTAAAGCCCCACCTAGGGACGTGATTTTAAAGCTATTGCACTTCAAAGACAAAGAGGAAATTCTAAAGCACTCAAGACAAAAGCAAGACATCACGCACGCTGGAAACCGAATACAGATCTTCATGGACCTGAGCCCCACAACACTTCAAAAGAGAAGGGACCATAGCCATATAACCACCGCACTCCTGGAGAAGAAAATACCTTACCGCTGGGGATTCCCAGTTAGCATCATAGCAACTAATGGCAACAGCACTGCAGTCTACAAAAACCAAGAAGACCTGCCTCATTTCTGTGAGGCCTTACAGATAAAAATCCGGGCAGGAGCCTAAGCTACTGATAGCTTCACACCACATCACCCTCCTGGGGGTAAAACAAGGTCCTCGGTGGCGGTCTCGGCTGCTCGGGACAACATCAAACACATAGCCGCAACAACTGCAGCCGAGGACCCTGAGAACTCACGTAACACCTTGGACACTTTACCAGCACGGCCTCCAGAAGATTCTAGCCAGTGAGACAGAGTTACAGGTCGTATAATATGATCTAAATGTTTATATTTCTAATGTTGGATTTGGTGGCGGGGATACTACCCTGCAAATTTGTTCATTTATTGTAATTGTTTCATTGTTCTGCTGTACTCGGCACATTGTATGTAATTGAGCTTATTTACACTCGCATAGTATATTAACCTGCACTAATAGATACTGCCACAATTTTGTTCGCAGTTGATATTTCCTACCTGTGTACGCACACCTCAAAATTAGGAGATTAGCTATCAAACCTTCATATAAGAGTAATTAGAGCACTAGGCATTGCAGAGACATACTTGAACTAGCGCACTCGCATCAACATATTAGGAGAATATCTTCAATACACGCCCCACATACGCATCAAAGAGACCCTTCCAATACAGGAAACATGCAACCACACCCCCTCAAACTGATCACAATAAACGCAAAAGGGCTTAATAGCCCGGAGAAGAGGTCCATTGCGTTCACTCAACTATCTAGGGATGGTGGGGACATCATATACATACAGGAAACGCACCTCAAAAAGGGGAGAGAACCTAGATGCATCAGCTATAGGTATAGAACCTGCTACCTAATGTCAGGCAACTCAAAAAGAGATGGGGTAGGAATTTTTATCAAAAACTCAATTCCCTTTCAACCCACCCAAGTGATAAGGGACCCTAATGGCTCGTATATACTTGTAGTGGGAGTTCTATATAACTCATATGTCACCTTAACCAACATATACCTACCAAACCAAGGACAACATATAGTATTTTAGAAACTAACCCAATTATTACTAGAACACACAAGAGGAGTACTATACCTAGCGGGGGACTTCAATCTCCCATTGGACCCTACCAAGGACACATCGATAGGAAAGACCAGCACACCGCTAAGGGTAATCAAAGCCGTGAACACACGACTCCAACTATTAAAACTACATGATGTGTGGAGATCAGTATATCCCCAAAAACAAGACTATACCTTCTACTCACACCCTCACCATTTATACACAAGGATAGACTATCTCATATCAGATCAGATAGGGTTGTCCTTTATAAATAACGCCAGTATACTACCAATCACGTGGTCAGACCATGCACCGGTCCAATGCCTAATAACCTGGCCAGACATGCCCGCACGCCCCAACACTTGGAGACTTGACGACCGAATCTTAGACAACCCCCAGACCAAACTAGAAGTCTACACGACTTTAAAACACTACTTTGAAGATAACCCACTAGACGCCTTGCCCACCTCCACTACATGGGAAGCCCACAAGTGTGTGGCACGGGGGGAATTCATCAAACTCAAGGCAAGAGACACTAAACATAGCAGACAGTTTGTAAACTCTACTCAATCGCAGATCAGATATTGAGAAACCCCACCTCCATTACCATCCTAGCCTCACTAACCAAAGTTAAGACAGACCTGCACAACCACTTGGTTAAAGAATACCAGAGAAAGGAATCAATTTTACAACAAAAATACTTTGACCTAAATGATAAGATAGGATCCTCGCTTGCTAGAGCACTAAAGCGAAAGCAGCTTAGCACGCACATATATTCAATGAAGGATACATCAGGACAGGTGCAGAAAGATAGTGAACAAATAGCTGAGACATTTCGACAGTATTATGATAAATTATACAATATCCAAAACACTAGCACACAGGCTGACATAGACAACTACTTGGAGGGTGTGCAGCTGAACGCGCTCTCACTAGAGGATAAGGAGACACTGGACAGACCAATCACAACCGAAGAGGTCAAGTTAACCATTAAAACCATGCCAAATGGCAAAAGCCCGGGCCCAGACGGACTGGGAGTCAAATATTACAAAACGTTCATTAACCACTTATTACTGCCATTAGCAACCCTATTTAATTCCCTACTACAAGAAGGAGTGTTCCCAGATTAGATGCTAGAAGCGGACATAACTGTCCTACCTAAACCGGGGAAAGCCCCAGACAGGCCAGAGAACTTCCGCCCAATTTCCCTACTAAACGTAGACATAAAAATATACGCCAAGATACTGGCCAATAGAATTAATAAGTTCCTCCCTGCCTTGATCCACCCGGATCAAGTTTGGTTTGTACCAGGCAGGGAAGCACGAGATAACACGCTTAAGATGCTACAGTTGGTAACTTACGCCCAGCAACAGCATACACCCCTGATTCTAGTCTCGACAGACGCCGAAAAGGCGTTTGACCGAGTACACTGGCCCTTCCTAAAAGCAGTTCTCGCCAAAATGAAATGTAGCACAACCCTCATAGACCAAATATTTGCACTGTACAGAAATCCTACTGCAAGAGTGAAAGTTAATGGTTTGTTATCCAACAGATTTTATATCAGGAACGGCATCAGGCAGGGATGTCCCCTCTCGCCACTCCTCTTTGCCATTTCAATAGAGGCACTAGCACAGAGGATCAGGGAAGACGCGCAGATTCAAGGAATAGTTACTAGATCATGTACCCTAAACTGGCCCTATATGCAGATGATGTCCTAATGGCATTGTCCAACGCAGATACCTCCCTCCCAAGAGCCTTAGCCACCTTTGAAGAATATGGACAATATTCTAATTTCCACCTAAACGTAACAAAATCAGAAATATTGAAGATAACATACAGTACAGGGGAATTGGATGGGATACTACACAACTGCAGTCTGCAGCGACGCAAGGATAAGGTGAGGTACCTGGGGATCTATATATCTCCGGACCCTCAGATTATCTTCCGAGAAAATTATAAAACCCTGGAACGCACTCTGGTAGCAGACCTGTCCAGCTGGAAGAATAAGTCAATCTCATGGATAGGCAGGATCAATGTAGTGAAAATGAACGTGATTCCCAGACTGTTATACCTACTCCAAACTACACCAATTCCTCTGCCAGGGAACTTTCTACAAAAACTACAAAGTATACTAGAGCAGTACATTTGGGGAGGGATCAGGCCAAGAGTGGCTAAGAAAACACTGTATCTGCCAAGAGACAGGGGAGGCCTCGGGGTCCCAAACATCCAAACCTATAAGCAGGCAATCACGCTACACAGACTGCTGGACTGGTGCTCTAACGACCCCAATAAAAAATGGGTTCAACTGGACTGTGACATAATGGAAACAAAAAATGCAGGCCTAGGAGCTTGGACCGTGGATAAAGACAGACATATAGCGACAACAGTATACCCTCTACTGGTAGACTTTTACACGACTTGGGACAAGATAATCCGTACCACGTCCAACATATCCACAGCACACTCCCCCTTAACACCCATATACCGAAACCCTGTGGTGCCATGGAACCGCCCAGAGGGGGGAACAACCTGCCAGACGCCTATTAGAGAATGTACTTTAATGGCACTGACTAATGGGGGCAAACTCAAATCTTATTCAGATATAACAGAGGAGCAGCCCGACTTGTTCATGAATTGGTACTCACACACCCAATTAAACCATTACCTTATGACACACAAACATAAACAATGCCTCACGAGGCAACCCACCACATTTGAGAGTTTATGTGTAAAAAACACACCAACAGCTCACGCAATCTCTTTAATATACAAAATCTTCCTCACAGACGACACACAAGCTCTACCCACATATACAACAGCTTGGGAGAAAGAGCGGCACACAGAAATAGAACCCGAGGATTGGCAGATAGCCTTTTAAATAACTAAAACCGCCTCCATATCCACAAAAGTACAGGAATCCAGTTACAAATTTATGTCAAGATGGTACCTCACCCCCAGTAGACTGCAGCGTATATATAAGCAAGCCTCAGGCAAATGCTGGAGAGAATGCGGGGAACCGGGCACACCAACACATATCTGGTGGGACTGTACTAGACAAGACGATTTCTGGGTGGGAGTTCTCAACCACATGGAGCTAGTCTTGGGAACCGCCATACAAAACAGCCCAAAAACGTTGTTGTACTTATTACTACCTAAAATTGCCAACAAGGCAGGGAAAGCATTGATGCTGGTCATGTTGAATGGGGCCAAGCTACTGATACCAAAACATTGGAAATCACGGGTAGTCACCACAGTGGATGAATGGCGCATTCAGGTAGATTCCTTGCTAGACTTAGAGAGATACCATCACATGATTCAGGGAACTATAGACACACACGAAATGATGCTAGAACAGTGGATGCACCACAGACAGCAAGCAGCATAGGATGGGAAACTTAGTGTCAAAATACATTGACTCTAATCTGAATAAACAAAACAAATCCAAGGTAAAGCACACAGGTATCATGGGAATTTTTCTCAAGCAGAGGTTAGGTATTCACGCATTCCTTCCTAGTGAGGATACTCAATAAATGTATGTGTTAGTATGTGCCACAGTATGCCATAGGTGTTAAGCACCCCAATGAGAAGGACATTACTCTTTGATTAGTACTCAGAATCGGCTTTGCATTTAAAGACATTCTCTATATGAACTGCAATGTACAACTAACCCAGATAATTGCAAACTCGCAAAGAAGAGGATATAGACATGTATACTACTTGAGAATGTAAAGTGTATATATCTATGGAATGTAAAATTGGAAACATTTAAAAAGTTTGTAACATTTGTTTGCACTTTAATAAAGACTTATTGAAGAGAAAAACAAAAAACAAAAAAAAAAACTGTAAGCTTCAAATCATATAATTTGAAAGCTTGTTAAACTATGGAAATAAAAAAACATCCCATGGCGCTTTGCTTTTCATAGTTGCTTAAGACAGGAAAATATATGCAAATAAGGCTCTGTCTTGCTGAGTATCTTCACCGTAACTTTTATAAGTCTGGAGAAATTATAAATGGGGGGCTGGCCTTATTAGAGTGTATTTTGTTTTATGTAATGACAGCGCAGTCTTGTTTTAATTTTAATATATTAAGTTAAAAAGAAAATTTATATATATATGTTATTTTGTATTATTTATTTTGATGCTCGAGGTTAGTAAGAAGTT
Organism: Bombina bombina; assembly: GCF_027579735.1. NCBI lineage: Eukaryota > Metazoa > Chordata > Amphibia > Anura > Bombinatoridae > Bombina > Bombina bombina. The sequence continues at coordinate 240,454,033 of NC_069500.1, read as the reverse complement.
TCTTTATTTCTCAAGGGCACTACATTTTTTGTGGACTAGCTTATTTCCAAAACAGTCTCCCTAAGCTTAAAGGGATAGTAAACCCCCCAAAAAGTATGATTTAGTTAGAGCATACAATTTTAAACAGCTTTCCAATTTAATTCTATTATCAAATTTTCTTCATTATTTTGTTATCCATTGCTGAAGGGACAGCATTGCACTACTGACATGAAGCTGAAAATATCTATTTAGCCAATCACAAGAGACAAATGTGTGCAGGCACCAATTAGCAGCAGTTCCCACTAGTGTATGATATGTGCGTATTCATTTTTTAACAAGGGATACTAAGAAAACAAAGCACATTTGAAAATAGAAGTTAATTTAAAAGTGTCTTAAAATATCTGAATCAGGCAAGTTTAATTTTGACTTTCCTATCCCTTTAATGAAATCTTTAAGAGATGTGGTGTAGGTAGGCTTGAAAACTCTGGCAGGATGGATCTGTAAAATCTCATTGTTAAAGATGGCAGAATCCTTTACTACATTTATAACAGAACAGAATATTAATAAATATAAATTACTCATCTTCTAATTAATAGCTCAGTTTTACATGTACATACTTCAGCAATTAAAGTTGTGCTCATAATTGTTTTAATCATTTTTTTGTGTTTTACTAAAATAAAAAACATAACCATAAGAACCAGTCACCCTAAGCTGAATGGAGTATTTAAGAGATGTGGTATAGGTTTAGGTAGAGCAATTAGTTTTGCCTGAAAATTCAGGTAGGGTGCATTTAGAAACAGGGCTCCTTGTTTAATAAAACACAATGTTATATTTCATCTCTGAAAACAAAAAGGATATTAGACCATCAGAATGAATTATTCATCTATTATGAATAACTAAAGTTTTTTCTCTTTTGATGTATACATGCATTTTTATTGTTTTTCTTTGTTTAATCTTCTTATAAATGATGTAATTTAAAATGATAATAAAAATATATATATTTTTACAAAAAAAAAAAAAAGATAGATAATCCTTTTATTACCCATTCCCCAGTTTTGCATAACCAACACAGTTATATTAATATACTTTTTACCTCTCTGATTACCTTGTATCTAAGCATCTTCTGACAGCCCCCTGATCCCATGACTTTATATTTATTATCTATTGACTTGCATTTAGTAGTGTGTTGTGCTAACTCTTAAATAACTCCCCGGACGGGAACACATTGTTATCTATATGGCCCACATGAACTAGCAGTCTCCTGTTGTGAAAAGCAAATACAAAATGTGATTGAGAGGCTGTCAATACAGCCTTTGAAACAGGCAGATATTTAGAGGTTTAAGTGTTATAAAGTATATTAATATAACAATGTTGGTTGTGCAAAGCTGGAGAATGGGTAGTAAAGGCGTTATCTATCTTTTAAACAATAACAATTTTTGTGTAGACTGTCCCTTTTAACCCCTTAGTGACCGGAGCACTTTTCCATTTTCTGACCGTTTGGGACCAAGGCTATTTTTACATTTCAGTGGTGTTTGTGTTTATCTGTAATTTTCCTCTTACTCATTTACTGTACCCACACATATTATATTCCGTTTTTCTCGTCATTAAATGAGTTTTCTAAAGATACCATTATTTTCATCATATCTTATAATTTACTATAAAAAAAATGATAAAGTATGAGGAAAAAATGGAAAAAATACACTTTTTTTAACTTTGACGCCCAAAATCTGTTTCACATCTACAACCACCAAAAAAAAACACCCATGCTAAATAGTTTCTCATATTTGTCCTGAGTTTAGAAATACCCAATGTTTACATGTTCTTTGCTTTTTTTGCAAGTTATTGGGCAATAAATACAAGTAGCACTTTGCTATTTCCAAACCACTTTTTTTCAAAATTGGCATTAGTTACATTGGAACACTGATATCTTTCATTAATCCCTGAATATCCCTTGACATGTATATATTTTTTAGAAGACATCCCACCATTTCACTGCCAAATGCGATCAAATAGTAGTTTTTTGGTAATTAGAAGGCCGCTAAATGCCGCTGTGCATTACACTTGTATTGTGTCTAGCAGTGAAGGGGTTAATTAGGTAGCTTGTAGGGAGCTTGCAGGGTTAATTTTAGCTTTAGTGTAGAGATCAGCCTCCCACCTGACACATCACACCCCCTGATCCCTTCCAAACAGCTCTCTTCCCTCCCCCACCCCACAATAGTCCCTGCCATCTTAAGTACTGGCAGAATGTCTGCCAGTACTAAAATAAAAAAAAAAATTTTGTTTTTTTTTATTATTCTGCTGTGTAGGATCCCCCCTTAGCCCCCAAACAGCTTTCTAACCCTTCCCTTCTACTTTATTGGGAGCCATCTTGGGTCTGCCAGTAGCCAGTTTACAATAAAATTGTTTTTTTTATATTTTTTTACTTTTTTTCTGTAGTGTAGCTTCCCCCCCAAAGACCAACCCCCCCCCCTGTCAAATGCCTTAGATCTTTTAGATTCCCAATTGCCAACCCCCTTTCTCCCACTTAATATAACAACATTTTCCATAGTGTAGTGGTTCTCACTCGCTTCCGCCCGTTGCACGCACCCACCGCCCCCGTGCACACGCGCCTATCCGTGCCCCTGTTGATCCCGTCCCCCTCTTCATGCTAGATCCCATCGATGGCCGCCCACCCACGAACAATCACGGCCATCGATGTCCGGTGCAGAGATTTCCACAGAGTGTCTCTCTCTGCATCGGATGGCTAAGTATTGTTATTGCAGGATGCCTCGATATTGAGGCATCACTGCAATAACAGGAAAGCAGCTGGAAGCGATTAGGATCGCTTCCACTGCTTTCAAAGACCGACGACGTATGGGGTGTATCCTCGGTCATTAACTGTATTTTTTGGAGGACATACCCCATACGTCATCGGTGGTTAAGGGTGGTAACACAAGTGATTATATACCACCAGATATAAAGAGTTAAAAACATATATTTTTTTTTTTTTAATATAATATACCTCAGAAGGATTGTCCAGCCACAGGTTTCTATCTGTCACCCTTCATGACTTGAAAACCTGAAGACGCACTATAACTACACAAACAAATCTCTGACGCCTCAATAGAGTCCAAAAAAACCCAAACAGACTGGGTTAGAGAAACACTTAACACAATATTTTAGTGTTTTGCTTTGTTGGTTGTTTCCTTCTTGAAACATTAAGTGATCAGCAACTTGAAAATAAAATGTAATTATTTATGATTTCCTTTTCCAGATAACCCTGCAGTGTGGGCTGGGATTATGGCCGCCATCCATGTTGAATACACAGGCTCCTACCTCAAGAATAATAATACTAAGGGTTCTGATCTTGATACAAGATTTGTAGCATCTGTCAAATCTAAGAGTAAGTAATATATAATGGTACCAAGAGCAGTATTTATGTAAGAGACTGCATGTACAAATGTCACTGCAGCATAAGTTAAGGGGAAATCATACTCATACTGCATCACTTTCAAGTGATTTAGCATATAACTGTAAAAAGCTGACAGGAAAATATAACCTGAACATCTCTATGTCAAAAAAGAAGATATTTTACCTCGAAATTTCTTCAGCTTACAAGAGTAAGTTCTCTGAAAACAGCTATACTTCAGCAGCTGTGCAGCTGCAAGTTAAAAAAACTAAATAGCCAATCAGCATCTGCAGTGCTGAGGTCATACCATGCTTTGTGGTAATATCATAAAAAGAGTCCACTGAAATATCGTGAGATTTCATAGTAAGCTTCCATAAACTGAAAAGGAAAATAACATTACAGATATTTTCTAGTCAGCTTTTAACAGCAATGCTGCATCACTTTAAAGTGCTTCAACATTTGGGTATTGTGTCCCTTTAAAGCATTTTATTTTGATTTTGAAGCTAACTGTCAATCCATGCCAGCCTGCAACTGGGCCTTAAAGGGACAGTAAACACCTTGAGATTTTAATATAAAATGTTTAGTCATGTATAGTAAAACAACTATGCAATATACTTTCATTATTTATTTTGCCCCCTTTCCATATAATTTAGCTATGAATATTGTGGCTTCTTTAAAGGGATTTAAAACAGTCGGTTTCATTGTTGAAATATAAAAATCACTAAGCAGTGGGTTATACTTAATATAAATCTTTGCAATATGTATTCTTCATCACTTTAAAAGGATTTTAGCTTTTATTACTTTTTGTTTTAATTTCATTACTTCCTGTCAAAGCCCTACAAGGAGGGTGGGCCCTCTGCAGGAAGGCAAATTAGCAGTTTTCTTTTGAAGTGTTGCTAGGAGACACATATCTGCTAGCTGCAATTAGTTTGTTGCCCATGTTCAGTATATTACTTTTGCTGCCAAAATCATGCGACCGTATAACCTGTGTTCTATAATGGTAGCTCTTTTATCTAGCTAAGAGCAGTTGCTAAAGTGGGAATTTCTAAGTGTTCATTTAGCAAGAAAACAAGTACGTTATTTGATGTTTTATAACACAATCTGTTATTTTTATCTTTACATTTCAATTTAACATGCTTTATTTTACTAAAGGAGCAATGTTTAATATCCCTTTAAAATCTCAGACCTGGAAAATCACCCTGTAGATTTCTCACAATGAACACTGCTACATATCCTTTTCCCTGAATGGCTTTAACAAATAACAACTGCAAAAAAATCACTTTATACTAGCAATATGACCTTAGCCTTTGTTGTCTGCCGACTAAAGCCTGGATTGGCTACTCTAAATAAGGCAAATGATAGGTGGAGTTTGGTTATTTAGAAACAAATGCTGCAAACACGTTAACTTGATTTTAAAATGTTTAGACTTGGTGAATATGTTATTCTATAGCAAGATAACAGAAATATCTTGTAATTACAAGGTGGCCAGTGTCCCTTTAACCCTTTAAGGACACAGCTTTCAGTTTGTTCAATTGTTTTATGACGGAAAAAATCTGTCATATGTCCTTAAGAGGTTAAGGAACTGATTGTTTATTGGTGGATAGTGACATGCCTCACAAAAATAAAAACAAATATTTTTTTTCTCAGTAGAAAGAGATAAAAAACTAAAATATATTTTAAAACATGACCTTATATTGTCTTCTTGTATTCTTTACCTAACCACATTCCTTCCACTTCACAATAATCGCAACAGTTGGCCTGGGCTGATCTGGCAGGGCAGAAATGTTGTGAACTGACTTGCGGCAAAGGTAGCATCCTATGACAGTGCCAAATTTGTAGTCACTGAGCTCTTCACTACGACCCATTGTACTGCCAATATTTGTCTGGAGATTTCATGGCTATGTGCTGTATTTATCAACCTGTTAGCATTGGGTGTGGCTGAAACGCCCAAACTCAATAATTAATAGGGGTGTCCCCATACTTTTGGCTATTGTAGTGTATATAAATAATACATTTTTTCTGTCTTTTTTTTTGTGAGGTGTGCTACTTGATTCAGCATAGCTGTAAAAAAGCTGATAAGAAAATATTCACCTGAACATCTCTATGTTAAAAAGGAAGATATTTTACCTCAAATTTCCTAAGTATTCACACCCCACTGTAAAGAGACTTTTAAGCAGCCAATCAGGATGTTTGTCCCAGAACAAGCTAGGGCGTGTGCAGGCACAGTCATGTTATTTTCCTATTCTATTTATATAACTCTGGTAACCTTAATCGCATTCCTCTTACATCTAAAAACCCCTCCCCCTTCACTTGTGCACTCTGGAACTCTCGCTCTGTTTGCAACAAGCTCACATCTATCCATGATCTCTTTATCTCCCACTCTCTTAACCTTCTGGCTCTTACAGAAACCTGGCTCTCTGCTTCAGACACAGCATCCACTGCTGCACTGTCACATGGGGGTCTCCATTTCAGCCACACTCCTAGGTCTGGCAATAGACAAGGAGGTGGTGTCAGTATTTTACTTTCTTCTCGTTGCACCTTCCAACAAATACAGCCCTTCTCTTCACTCACATTTTCTTCATTTGAAGCACACGTGATTCGGTTATTCTCTCCCCTCTCTATACGTGTTGCAGTCATATACCGCGCCCTGGCTCCCCAACTCAATTTTTAGATCACTTTGCTGCCTGGATTCCTTATTTCCTTTCCTCAGACACCCCTGCCCTCATTCTTGGCGACTTTAACATCCCTCTTGACAATCCCAATGCCTCCTCTGCAATACAACTTCTTCAACTGACTTCCTCTTTCGGCCTGTCACAATGGACTGACTCTCCCACTCACAAAAATGGTCATTCCCTTGATCTGATTTTCACCTATCAATGCACTCTTTCAAATTTAACAAACTCCCCTTCTCCTCTATCTGACCATCATCTCCTAACTTGCAACATCACTTCCCTACCTACAACTCCCCCTCCCTCTGACCCTCACACCAAACTTCACAGAATCACTAAGTCACTAGATCTGCATCGGCTCGCTAGCTCTCTCAAACCTCTCCTCTCATCCATCACCTCCTTTTCCTGCCCTGACCAATCTATCTGCCAGTATAATTCCACCCTTACATCGATCATTGACACTCTGGCCCCTCCAACCTTAGCTCAGAAACCACACTCTCATTCTCAGCCCTGGCATACTCCTCTGACACGATACCTACGCAGATGCTCCCGTACTGCTGAGCGACATTGGAGGAAATCTCGGAGTTCAACTGACTTTCTTCACTACAAGTTCATCCTGAACTCCTACTATTCTGCCCTTAATCTTTATAAGCAACAATATTTTTCTAATCTCATCTCTACTCTTTCCTCTAGCCCTAAACGTCTGTTCTCCATGTTCAACACTCTTCTCTGCCCACCCTCACCTCCTAACACAACCTCTCTCTCAGCTCAAGATTTTGCAAGCCACTTCAAAAACAAAATTGACTCCATCAGAAGTGAAATCAGCTCTCAACATACTTCCAATCTCCCACCCCCTCAAAAGCTCACGATCACCCAAAAATGCAGCTCTTTTGCCCCTGTTAATGAGGATGAAGTTTCTGCCCTTATATTGTCCTACCACCTCACTACCTGTCCCCTCGACCCCATCCCCTCACAGCTACTCCCCTCCCTCTCTTCTACCCTCACCCCCATACTCGCACACATTTTCAACCTCTCAGCACTGGTATATTTCCCTCATCTCTAAAACATGCACTGGTCACACCTATCCTCAAAAAACCTTCCCTTGATCCAACCTCCCCTTCCAATTACCACGCTATTTCCCTACTCCCTCTTGCCTCAAAGCTCCTCGAAAAGCTAGTTTATGCACGTCTATCCCATTTCCTTACACTAAACTCTCTTCTTGACCCACTGCAATCTGGATTTCGTTCTCATCATTCTACAGAGACAGCAATTGTCAAGGTTACCAATGACCTACTTACAACAAAATCCAAAGGCCACTTCTCTCTGCTTATCCTCCTTGACCTGTCTGCAGCCTTTGACACTGTTGACCACCCTCTTCTGCTCCAAACCCTCCAATCCTTCGGCATCTGTGACACAGCTCTCTCGTGGTTCTCTTCCTATCTGACTAACCGTACATTTAGTGTAGCCTTCTCCGGAGCATCCTCTGCCCCATTACCACTTTCTGTTGGGGTACCTCAAGGCTCTGTCCTTGGTCCCCTTCTCTTTTCAATCTATACGTCGTCACTAGGTTCCTTAATAAAGTCCCATGGGTTTCAATACCATTTGTATGCCGATGACACCCAAATCTACCTCTCTGCACCAGACCTACCTCCTTCCTTACTAACCCGTGTCACTAACTGTCTTTCTCACATCTCATCTTGGATGTCCTCTCACTACCTTAAGCTAAATCTCTCCAAAACTGAACTCCTTATTTTTCCCACTTCTTCCAATGTCTCCACCCCCAAAATTTCTATAACTGTTGATAATTCCATCATTACCCCTACCCTGCACGCCCGATGTCTTGGGGTCACACTTGACTCAGATCTTTCCTTCACTCCTCACATTCAGTCCTTGGCTAAAGCCTGCCGCTTCCACCTTAAAAACATTGCTAAAATTAGACCTTTCCTTACACAAGATACAACCAAGATTTTAATCCACTCTCTCATCCTTTCCCGCCTCGACTACTGCAATTCCGTCCTTTCTGGTCTACGTAGCTGCCGCATAGCTCCTTTACAATCCACTATGAATGCCTCTGCCAGGCTCATCTTCCTTACTCATCGCTCTTCATCTGCTGCACCTCTCTGCCAATCTCTTCACTGGCTTCCTCTTGCCTCTAGGATTAAACATAAAATCCTCACCCTGATATATAAAGCTCTCAACTGCACTGCTCCCCCCTACATCTCAGAACTTGTCTCTAGATACTCTCCCTCCCGTCCCCTTCGATCAGCTAAGGATCTCCTCCTCTCTTGTTACTTCCTCACATTCACGTTTACAGGACTTCTCCAGACTGGCCCCCATCTTGTGGAATTCCCTGCCTTGCTCCATAAGACTCTCCCCTAGTTTTAACAGCTTCAAGCACTCCCTAAAAACTCTACTATTCAGGGATGCATACAGCCAACACTAACCTTCCTAACTCCATTGCTTTCCCCTTGAACCCCTTAGATTGTAAGCCTATGGGCCCAGCTGTTTACAGATCGCTTCATAAGAGCTGTCTACAACAGTGAAACTCTCGGCAGGGCTCTCTACCCACTTGACCCCTACAAAAGCTATCCTGTACACCGACTATGTTTACAGTGCTGCGGAATCTGTTGGCGCTCTACAAATACCTGATAATAATAATAATAAGTTTACTATGAAATCTCAGCAAAGGCAAAACGTTACCTCAGCACTGCTGATGCTGATTGGCTATTGTTTATTTTTGTTGTTGTTTTTTCCAACTTGCAGCGGAAGTATAACTGTTCACACAACACTCTGGTGAGCTGAAGAAATTTTGAGGTCACATATCTTCCCTTTTTACATAGATATGCTCAGGTGATATTTTTTGTCAGCTTTTTACAGTTATGCTGCATCACTTTCAAATGATTTAGAATATGAGTATTATGTCCATTTAAGAAATAAATGACCTACAGAACAAACAAGGAGTGCAAAAAAAAATTGCAAACTAATACAAAGAATAAAAAGATTTTTGTAGGATTTTCTAGACTGAATCTACATTAATATACAGGCTGCCATATAGTCTTAAACGTCCATCAGGGAGAAACAGGATATATATTAACAGTATCGAAAATTATGATGCAAAAAATACTTCAAACTTTTTGTAGATAAATCATAATAAAGAAAAATAAATGGAATAATGAAATAAAAACCAAAAGAATAGTAAACTCAATAATGGTAAAGTACAATACAATATGAATGACGTTAAAAGAGAATACACAATGCATAAGTATATTGTAGTCAACTCTCATGCTCTAGTGCCCTAGAATGGGTTGTCAAGAGACAGTAAGCTGCAATGATTACCTGGGTAGTCTACAGGGACAGCCATAAAGGTAGATGGTTCACTTTAATCATCTTATTAAAAGGGGGCGGGCACCCTTTGTTCGTTTGAGGTGTTTCTACTGGTAACAGTGTATGATTGAATAATAAAAAATGTTTTAGTTATTTTCTTAAATTTACAACTAGAATGGAAATGGCCACTTCCTCTTTGTAAAAGAAAAATAACGTGATGTAGTCAAAAGTAATAATAAGCACTGTTAAATTTTAGTTTCTGAAGTATAAAGTTTAACTTTGTCTTTTTAAATATTCAGTTGAAAGAATGAAGAATATTCCAGTGAGTTTTGCTCAGGCCCTGGAGAGTTGGTCTCTGTGTCAGTCAATTTCTTCTTTAAATGACCAAGGCAGGATAGCAGAAGCAGAAGCAGTCTGCAGCAAGGTATGGTAGTCTTAATTACTCTTGCAAAATTGTTTTATACAATAAAGTTGGTTTTGAATATCATAGTTAAAGGGACATTGAACCCAATTTTTTTCTTTTATGATTCAGATAGAGCATGCAATTTTAAGCAACTTTCTAATTTACTTCTATTATCAATTTTTCTTCGTTCTTTTGCTATCTTTATTTGAAAAAGAAGGCATCTAAGGAGCCAGCAAATGTTTGGTTCAGGACAATGGACAGCACTTGTTTATTTGTGCTGTCCAATTAGCAAGGACAACCCAGGTTGTTCACCAAAAATGGGCCGGCATCTAAACTTACATTCTTGCTTTTCAAATAAACATACCAAGAGAATGAAGAAAATTTGATAATAGGAGTAAATTAGAATTGCATGCTCTATCTGAATCACGAAAGACAAAATTTGGGTTCAGTGTCCCTTTAAGTTACTGTCTCCCTCCCTAAAATTGTTTCTTATTAGATCTGATAGATCTTCTTTAGTTTTCATTTGTTCCAGCACTTAACACTAGACTCTGTACATATTAATTGCAGTAGACAAATTTGACAAACATGAATGGTAGACTTGAATCACATCTGTTGTAATAAAGATGAGATTAGAAATCTCTTCAGCAGTTGACGGAAGTTGTGGGAAGTTAATGTGAATGGAAGGAAATTACATGGCGTATCACTGAATAATGATTACACTATTCATTATTAAACTCTATACGTATCGATCCAGCATTAAACATACTGTATTTATATGAATATTGTATTCTTTTGGGATTCTCACCCACAATATCTCCTGTCAAAATATTGGTGTCTATTAAAGTGACAGTAAAGACAGTGTTACTGAAAGAGTATGAGTTAATCTATATAATATGTACTTTAAATTAAGTTTGCTCTTTGCATTATTAATGATTCTATTTTCCAAATTTATATTAGTCAAAGAAGCCAGCCGCCCGTGTCTCATTTATTTTGTTCTAGTAATGAAGCTAATAAAGCTTGCTATTGCCGCTCACACCCGAGCCGGGGCAGTGCACCCTACAAATACCTCAATGCCATATCTACTCTTTGACTGTGAACAGAGTGATTTATTGACAAGTACAAATCATGTTTCTTCTGTTATGTGTGATCAGTCCACGGGTCATCATTACTTCTGGGATATAACTCCTCCCCAACAGGAAATGCAAGAGGATTCACCCAGCAGAGCTGTATATAGCTCCTCCCCTCTACGTCAGTCCCAGTCATTCTCTTGCACCCAACGACTAGATAGGATGTGTGAGAGGACTATGGTGATTATACTTAGTTTTTATGACTTCAATCAAAAGTTTGTTATTTTACAATAGCACCGGAGCGTGTTATTACTTCTCTGGCAGAGTTTGAGGAAGAATCTGCCAGAGTTTTTTACTATGATTTTATCCGGAGTTGTTAAGATCATATTGCTGTTCTCGGCCATCTGAGGGAGGTAAAGGCTTCAGATCAGGGGACAGCGGGCAGATGAATCTGCATTGAGGTATGTAGCAGTTTTTATTTTCTGAATGGAATTGATGAGAAAATCCTGCCATACCGTTAAAATGACATGTATGTATACACTTCAGTATTCTGGGGATGGTATTTCACCGGAACTACTCTGTTAAAGGTCACTAATCCTTTTAATAACTATTTATCATGTAAACGTTTTTGCTGGAATGTAGAATCGTTTACATTGCTGAGGTACTGTGTGAATAAATATTTGGGCATTATTTTCCACTTGGCAGCCTTTTTTACTTTTATTTGTGACAGTTTCGTTTCTCTTCACTGCTGTGTGGGAGAGGGAGGGGCCGTTTTTGGCGCTCTTTGCTACGCATCAAAAAATTCCAGTCAGTTACTTTTATATTTCCTGCATGATCCGGTTCATCTCTGACAGATCTCAGGGGTCTTCAAACTTCTTTGAAGGGAGGTAAATTCTCTCAGCAGAGCTGTGAGAATTCTTATAGTGACTGTGAATAAAAACGTTGCTTTGCATTTTTTATGTCAAATTTAATTAGTGTTATTTTACTAATGGGAACAAGCCTTTGCTAAAAGTTGTGTTGTTTTAAAGTTTGATGCTATAACTGTTTTTCAGTTCATTATTTCAACTGTCATTTAATCGTTTAGTACCTCTTTGAGGCACAGTACGTTTTTGCTAAAAAAGATTATAACCAAGTTGTAAGTTTTTTTGCTAGTGTGTTAAACATGTCTGACTCAGAGGAAGATATCTGTGTCATTTGTTCCAATGCCAAGGTGGAGCCCAATAGAAATTTATGTACTAACTGTATTGATGCTACTTTAAATAAAAGTCAATCTGTACAATGTGAACAAATTTCACCAAACAGCGAGGGGAGAGTTATGCCGACTAACTCGCCTCACGCGGCAGTACCTGCATCTCCCGCCCGGGAGGTGCGTGATATTATGGCGCCTAGTACATCTGGGCGGCCATTACAGATAACATTACAAGATATGGCTACTGTTATGACTGAAGTTTTGTCTAAATTACCAGAACTAAGAGGCAAGCGTGATCACTCTGGGGTGAGAACAGAGTGCGCTGACAATACTAGGGCCATGTCTGATACTGCGTCACAGCTCGCAGAGCATGAGGACGGAGAGCTTCATTCTGTGGGTGACGGTTCTGATCCAAACAGATTGGATTCAGATATTTCAAATTTTAAATTTAAATTGGAAAACCTCCGTGTATTACTAGGGGAGGTCTTAGCAGCTCTTAATGATTGTAACACCGTTGCAATACCAGAGAAACTGTGTAGGTTGGATAAATACTTTGCGGTACCGGCGAGTACTGACGTTTTTCCTATACCTAAGAGACTAACTGAAATTGTTACTAAGGAGTGGGATAGACCCGGTGTGCCGTTCTCACCCCCTCCAATATTTAGAAAGATGTTTCCAATAGACGCCACCACTCGGGACTTATGGCAAACGGTCCCTAAGGTGGAGGGAGCAGTTTCTACTTTAGCTAAGCGTACCACTATCCCGGTGGAGGATAGCTGTGCTTTTTCAGATCCAATGGATAAAAAATTAGAGGGTTACCTTAAGAAAATGTTTGTTCAACAAGGTTTTATATTGCAACCCCTTGCATGTATCGCGCCGATTACGGCTGCGGCAGCATTTTGGATTGAGTCTCTGGAAGAGAACCTTAGTTCATCTACGCTAGACGACATTACGGACAGGCTTAGAGTCCTTAAACTAGCTAATTCTTTCATTTCGGAGGCCGTAGTACATTTAACCAAACTTACGGCTAAGAACTCAGGATTCGCCATACAGGCACGTAGGGCGCTGTGGCTAAAATCCTGGTCAGCCGATGTTACTTCTAAGTCCAAATTACTTAATATACCTTTCAAGGGGCAGTCTTTATTTGGGCCCGGTTTGAAAGAAATTATCGCTGACATTACAGGGGGTAAGGGCCACGCCCTACCTCAAGACAAAGCCAAAGCTAAGGCTAGACAGTCTAATTTTCGTCCCTTTCGGAATTTCAAAACAGGAGCAGCATCAACCTCCACTGCACCAAAACAGGAGGGAGCTGTTGCTCGTTACAGGCAAGGCTGGAAGCCTAACCAGTCCTGGAACAAGAGCAAGCAGGCCAGGAAACCTGCTGCTGCCCCAAAGACAGCATGAATCGAGAGCCCCCGATCCGGGACCGGATCTAGTGGGGGGCAGACTTTCTCTCTTCGCCCAGGCCTGGGCAAGAGATGTTCAGGATCCCTGGGCACTAGAGATCATATCTCAGGGATACCTTCTAGACTTCAAATTATCTCCCCCAAGAGGGAGATTTCATCTGTCAAGGTTGTCAACAAACCAGATAAAGAGAGAGGCGTTTCTACGCTGTGTACAAGATCTGTTATTAATGGGAGTGATCCATCCGGTTCCGCGGTCGGAACAAGGACAAGGGTTCTACTCAAACCTGTTTGTGGTTCCCAAAAAAGAGGGAACTTTCAGGCCAATCTTAGATTTAAAGATTCTAAACAAATTCCTAAGAGTTCCATCCTTCAAAATGGAAACTATTCGGACAATCTTACCCATGATCCAAAAGGGTCAGTACATGACCACAGTGGATTTAAAAGATGCTTACCTTCACATACCGATCCACAAAGATCATCACCGGTATCTAAGGTTTGCCTTCTTAGACAGGCACTACCAGTTTGTAGCTCTTCCATTCGGATTGGCTACGGCTCCAAGAATCTTCACAAAGGTTCTGGGTGCCCTTCTGGCGGTACTAAGACCGCGAGGGATTTCGGTAGCTCCGTACCTAGACGACATTCTAATACAAGCTTCAAGCTTTCAGACTGCCAAGTCTCATACAGAGTTAGTTCTGGCATTTCTAAGGTCGCATGGATGGAAAGTGAACGAAAAGAAGAGTTCTCTTTTTCCTCTCACAAGAGTTCCATTCTTGGGGACTCTTATAGATTCTGTAGAAATGAAGATTTACCTGACAGAAGACAGGTTAACAAAGCTTCAAAATGCATGCCGTGTCCTTCATTCCATTCAACACCCGTCAGTAGCTCAATGCATGGAGGTGATCGGCTTAATGGTAGCGGCAATGGACATAGTACCTTTTGCACGCCTACACCTCAGACCGCTGCAATTGTGCATGCTAAGTCAGTGGAATGGGGATTACTCAGATTTGTCCCCTACTCTGAATCTGAATCAAGAGACCAGAAATTCTCTTCTATGGTGGCTTTATCGGCCACACCTGTCCAGGGGGATGCCATTCAGCAGGCCAGACTGGACAATTGTAACAACAGACGCCAGCCTACTAGGTTGGGGCGCTGTCTGGAATTCTCTGAAGGCTCAGGGACTATGGAATCAGGAGGAGAGTCTCCTTCCAATAAACATTCTGGAATTGAGAGCAGTTCTCAATGCCCTTCTGGCTTGGCCCCAATTAACAACTCGGGGGTTCATCAGGTTTCAGTCGGACAACATCACGACTGTAGCTTACATCAACCATCAGGGAGGGACAAGAAGCTCCCTAGCAATGATGGAAGTATCAAAGATAATTCGCTGGGCAGAGTCTCACTCTTGCCACTTGTCAGCAATCCACATCCCGGGAGTGGAGAACTGGGAGGCGGATTTCTTGAGTCGACAGACTTTTCATCCGGGGGAGTGGGAACTTCATCCGGAGGTCTTTGCCCAAATACTTCGACGTTGGGGCAAACCAGAGATAGATCTCATGGCGTCTCGCCAGAACGCCAAACTTCCTCACTACGGGTCCAGATCCAGGGATCCGGGAGCGGTTCTGATAGATGCTTTGACAGCACCTTGGAACTTCGGGATGGCTTATGTGTTTCCACCCCTCCCGCTGCTTCCTCGATTGATTGCCAAAATCAAACAGGAGAGAGCATCAGTGATTCTAATAGCGCCTGCATGGCCACGCAGGACTTGGTATGCAGATCTAGTGGACATGTCATCCTGTCCGCCTTGGTCTCTACCTCTAAGACAGGACCTTCTGATACAGGGTCCATTCAGACATCAAAATCTAAATTCTCTGAAGCTGACTGCTTGGAAATTGAACGCTTGATTTTATCAAAACGTGGTTTTTCTGAGTCGGTTATTGATACCCTGATACAGGCTAGGAAGCCTGTTACCAGAAGGATTTACCATAAAATATGGCGTAAATACCTATACTGGTGCGAATCCAAAGGTTACTCCTGGAGTAAGGTTAGGATCGCTAGGATATTGTCTTTTCTTCAAGAAGGTTTAGAAAAGGGTTTATCAGCTAGTTCATTAAAGGGACAGATTTCAGCTCTGTCCATCTTGTTACACAGGCGTCTGTCAGAAAATCCAGACGTCCAGGCTTTTTGTCAGGCTTTAGCTAGGATCAAGCCTGTGTTTAAAGCTGTTGCTCCGCCATGGAGTTTAAACTTAGTTCTTAACGTTTTACAAGGTGTTCCGTTTGAACCCCTTCATTCCATTGATATAAAATTGTTATCTTGGAAAGTTCTGTTTTTAATGGCTATTTCCTCGGCTCGAAGAGTCTCTGAGTTATCAGCCTTACATTGTGATTCTCCTTATCTGATTTTTCACTCAGACAAGGTAGTTCTGCGTACTAAACCTGGGTTCTTACCTAAGGTAGTCACTAACAGGAATGTCAATCAAGAGATTGTTGTTCCATCCTTGTGTCCAAATCCTTCTTCAAAGAAGGAACGTCTTCTACACAATCTGGATGTAGTTCGTGCCCTCAAGTTCTACTTGCAGGCAACTAAAGATTTTCGCCAAACTTCTTCCCTGTTTGTCGTTTATTCTGGACAGAGGAGAGGTCTAAAAGCTTCTGCTACCTCTCTCTCTTTTTGGCTTCGTAGCATAATACGTTTAGCCTATGAGACTGCTGGACAGCAGCCTCCTGAAAGAATTACAGCCCACTCCACTAGAGCTGTGGCTTCCACTTGGGCCTTTAAGAATGAGGCCTCTGTTGAACAGATTTGCAAGGCTGCAACTTGGTCTTCGCTTCATACTTTTTCCAAATTTTACAAATTTGACACTTTTGCTTCTTCGGAGGCTATTTTTGGGAGAAAGGTTCTTCAGGCAGTGGTTCCTTCTGTATAATGAGCCTGCCTATCCCTCCCGTCATCCGTGTACTTTTGCTTTGGTATTGGTATCCCAGAAGTAATGATGACCCGTGGACTGATCACACATAACAGAAGAAAACATAATTTATGCTTACCTGATAAATTCCTTTCTTCTGTTGTGTGATCAGTCCACGGCCCGCCCTGTTTTAAGGCAGGTAAATATTTTTTAAATTATACTCCAGTCACCACTTCACCCTTGGTTACTCCTTTCTCGTTGATTCTTGGTCGAATGACTGGGACTGACGTAGAGGGGAGGAGCTATATACAGCTCTGCTGGGTGAATCCTCTTGCATTTCCTGTTGGGGAGGAGTTATATCCCAGAAGTAATGATGACCCGTGGACTGATCACACAACAGAAGAAAGGAATTTATCAGGTAAGCATAAATTATGTTTTTAACTGATTATTTCTTTCTTTATCTCCATACAGAGTATACAGAGCTGCCCAGATCAGCCTTCTTTAATTTTACTGCTGAGACAAGTTCAGTACAAGCAGCTATTGCAGTCCAAAGCGCAGCTGTCTGAACCTATTCTAGAGGAACTGAAGAAAACTATAATGTCTTATTCCACGTCACACACAGGATGGCATGTGAGTGCAGTCGTTAATATTTGCATTATAGACACAGTAAAATGAAAGTTTACTTTCAATCTTTGGAATCGTTTTTGATATATTTTTACATGAGAAATATTGACATAACTTTTAGAAAACTTTGCTTTGACCCAGGATGGATTTGTTTAAAATCAAATAAATTGAAATCACTAGTCAGTAAGACTCTATTTAAATCATGGTTTTCTACATAAAGACTCATTGTTATCATAATCTTAATATATACAGCCACCTACGGTGTCACAGTGCCAACCCCCAGCAACAAAAGTTCTACCTTAGCCCCACGCTTGAATCCATGATGTATAATTTTCAAAACTGTGCAGTAATTTTGCACCTTAGCTGCCAGTAACATGCAAATAAATAATTGACCTCTTTGGCTGGCAGAGTCCCATACAGATTGTCCAGTACTTTTGTGGAGGACAGCTGACAACACTATGCACCACTTATAGCTTCACTTTTAGCTGGGTTATTGGTCCTACAGTGCAGGAGAAACAGTCCTTAATAAATACGTTGGTGGCACATTCCAGAGAGCATCAGAACTTATCACTGGATGGGCTGTGTGCTCAAGGGATTTATTGGGATACTTTTTTCACACTGAAGAGAAGAATCCTAATATATTTAGCTCAATGAGTTGATGAGAATCTCTGCCCACAACAGTTGTCCACCTCTAGAGTTTGGAAAGGATTGTGCACATGGAGCTGCTAATCATTACATCATTAAAGGGACACGAAACCCAAATTTTTCTTTCATGATTTAGATAGATAATAGAAGTAAATTGGAAAGTTGCTTAAAACCACATGCTCTAACTTTTTGTTCTCTTTGTGTCCTTTGTTAAAAATGATACCTATGTATGCTCAGGAGCTGCTGATTGGTGGCTGCACATATATGACTCATGTTTTTGGCTCTCCCAATGCATTCAGCTAGCTCCCAGTAGTGCATGGCTGGTTCTTTGACAAAGGATATCAAGAGAATGAAGCCAATTAGATAATAGAAGTAAACTGGAAATTTTTGGGGTTTCATGTCCCATTAACCCCTTAACGTATATGCGGTATGAAGCTAATCGTATAATGTATATATGCGTTGTAGCTGAAGGAAGCTCTAGCAGTCTCGGCTGTCAAGTGACTGACAGCCGAGAGCTGGTCTTCCTAAGCTGTAGGCTTCTGTCTGCATATGGAAACGGATTACAATTGGTGCTCTTGTTTCATATGAAGGCAGATGCCAGATAGTTACAGATGGGGACACTGTGTGTGTCACCACCTGTAATGATTATCTTCTTGTGCCTGTGGGAGGTAAAGCAGGAGATGGATGGGTAGGCCCAGTGGCAGAGGGGAGAGGTAGGGGGGTGGGCCCTATACTGCATAAAAAATGGAGAGGGAGGTATGCGGAGTTACACTACAGAAAAAAAGGTGGAATGGGGGGCCCTAACTAACGATCAACAGAGGGGGGAGGTGTGGGGACCACTACACCACAGAAAAAAAAAATATTTGTATTATGGGTCATTATAGTTAATATGTGTAATACCACTATTTGCCACAGGAGGGTAGTAAAGAACAGCAAACCAAAAATAAGTTACTGCACAGATTGTGTAACAATAACGTATTTGTTTCCTTATCAGATTGTTCTACATAATACCCTTAAGATCTATATTCAATCTGCAGTTAAACTCTAGAGAGAAATACAGTAACAAAAAAAGGCAAGTCTGTCTGGCTATTCAAGATGCTTAATTCACATATAAGCCTCAAGTTTATTGTATGTGTATCTTCTTGCTGGTTATTAATTAATCTTTTACTGTCCATCTTTATGTCATAATCTCTTGCTCTGATATTCCTATGTCACATATTACACACAGCAGATCATGGCACATATATTATTATTCCCTACTGTATACTATTGGAAATTTAGATTGTGTTTACTGTTTTCTTAGACCAAATAAAACTAAAACCTGCCCATGAATAGCAGATTATGTCTAGACGGATGCCTATGGACGGTCTCCCTGTACATCTCTTTGCTGTGTGGATTAGACTTGCTGGTGAGCAAGTGGGGAAGAGTTAGCTTGGGGTGGCAATGCCAAGTTCTGCAAACCACTTGGAATATTAATGCTTGAATATACGATTTAGTGAGGTGGTGGGCAGTTAAAAAGCTCAGGAAGGCCAAACCTAATATAGTGCAAACAAATGCCCAATTCTTCAGCTTCTATAATCCTATAAATATAATTTATCATATGAGTTGTAATGTGTTGTCACTGCGTCTGGTCCTCTGATTATAGTGGTTAGCTGAAGTGTTCCAGTCCCGGGGAATGATGATAGATGCAGAGATGTGCTACAGAAAGAGTCTGCAGTTGGCATCACAGCAAGGAAACTGGAACGGGAAACTCTCGAGCTTGCTGCGTCTGGCTCTTCTTGCACTTAACGCTTGCATGGTACGTTGCTGCTTTATACAAACCCTATTACTATAAATTGCCTTGAACTTTAATTTTGATTATCAAACATCTACTTCAACTTTGTCAATTCAGGATCTTCTTTGTCAGTTAATTCCTGAATGTTATTTTAGATAGAATTGTATATAACTAAATATGCAAATGCACTTGTTGTTTAATACCCTATGTATATTCATTTATTTAGAAAATACAGAGAAAGATAGTATTATATTGGTTAATTTGATGATAAAGGGACAGATTACAAGTGGACCGCTAAATATCGCTTTTATGAAAGCAATATTTGTGCTCCACTGTGTAATACCAGTGTGTGCTAATGTGGGCTGGTATTTCAAGTTGTCAGAAATGCGAACTTGCTGGAAAGCATTGCGCGCACGAAAGCGCTTTCATAGGCTCCAATGGGATCCTTGTTCTGATGTTGTCAGAGACGGTGGTCTATAATTTTCCTCAACCTCATAAGAATGCTGGACCACATCACTTCCGGTGAAGTAGAATCAGCTGTTTGACCACAAATTCCTTCACTATGCATGCGCTCCATCGCATCACCACATTATCCAGCGCATCACCACATTCCAATCACCCCAGTCTAGCATTCTTATGGTGCTGAAAACAAGTCTGAATAAAAATGGAATCACTGCGCATACGCTCCACCACAGAACCTAATCTCTACAACAGAACTGCTTTATAACCACACATATATACGATGCACTGTAATTCTCCCATCTTCAAACAAATGTTTGGCTCTGCCTGGGGGGTTCAAGATGCTCTGGCATCAGCCCAAAGTAAACCTTTGGGTATGAGGTTACAAGGGCTATGCCCCCCTTTAACCCCGCAGACGGAGGCCAAAAAGATAGTGAAGATGGAGGAATTACAGTGCATAGTATATATGTTTTGATGCAGTGACTCGATGAAGCGCATGCGCTCTGAGGGGATTTGCAGTCAGACAGCTGAGTGGTGTCTCCGGAAGTGACGTGGTCCAGCATTCTTATGGGTTGAGGAAAATTTTAGAACAACGGCATCAGAACCTAAGCGCAGCGAATGGGGTACGTAGCGCAGCAATGGCAGCAATATTAAATATTTATGTATATGCTTATATACATATATATTTATGTGTTAATATGTGCATATACACATATTAACACATAAATATATATGTATATAAGCATATAAATATATATTTACTGAGAACACACAGTTCCCATAGCCTGCAATGTAAAGGCACTTTTCACCCCACTCCCACCAACTTTAGCCCCAAAATACTGCCTAGTGCAGTTTTCTTTCATGTAATTAGCAAGAGTCCATGAGCTAGTGACGTATGGGATATACATTCCTACCAGGAGGGGCAAAGTTTCCCAAACCTCAAAAATGCCTATAAATACACCCCTCACCACACCAACAAATCAGTTTTACAAACTTTGCCTCCTATGGAGGTGGTGAAGTAAGTTTGTGCTAGATTCTACGTTGATATGCGCTCCGCAGCAGGTTGGAGCCCGGTTTTCCTCTCAGCGTGCAGTGAATGTCAGAGGGATGTGAGGAGAGTATTGCCTGTTTGAATTCAATGATCTCCTTCTACGGGGTCTATTTCATGGGTTCTCTGTTATCGGTCGTAGAGATTCATCTCTTACCTCCCTTTTCAGATCGACGATATACTCTTATATTTATACCATTACCTCTGCTGATTTTCGTTTCAGTACTGGTTTGGCTTTCTACAACATGTAGATGAGTGTCCTGGGGTAAGTAAGTCTTATTTTCTGTGACACTCTAAAGCTATGGTTGGGCACTTTTTTATAAAGTTCTAAATATATGTATTCAAACATTTATTTGCCTTGACTCAGGATGTTCAACATTTCCTTATTTCAGACAGTCAGTTTCATATTTGGGATAATGCATTTGAATATATCATTTTTATCTTACCTAAAAATTGACTTTTTCCCTGTGGGCTGTTAGGCTCGCGGGGGCTGAAAATGCTTCATTTTATTACGTCATTCTTGGCGCGGACTTTCTTGGCGCACATTTTTTTTTCTATTTCCGGTGTCATACGTGTCGCCGGAAGTTGCGTCATTTTTGACGTTTTTCGCGCCAAAAATGTTGGCGTTCCGGATGTGGCGTCATTTTTGGCGCTAATAGCATTTAGGCGCCAAATAATGTGGGCGTCAATTTTGTCTCCACTTTATTTAAGTCTCATCATTTGTTGCTTCTGGTTGCTAGAAGCTTGTTCACTGGCATTTTTTCCCATTCCTGAAACTGTCATTTAAGGAATTTGATCAATTTTGCTTTATATGTTGTTTTTTCTATTACATATTGCAAGATGTCCCACGTTGCAACTGAGTCAGAAGATACTACTGGAAAATCGCTGCCTGGTGCTGGAACTACCAAAGCTAAGTGTATCTGCTGTAAACTTTTGGTAGTTGTTTCTCCAGCTGTTGTTTGTATTAAATGTCATGACAAACTTGTTAATGCAGAAAATATTTCCTTTAGTAAAGTACCATTACCTGTTGCAGTTCCATCAACATCTAATGTTCAGAGTGTTCCTGATAACATAAGAGATTTTGTTTTTGAATCCATTAAGAAGGCTATGTCTGTTATTCCTCCTTCTGGTAAACATAAAAAGTATTTTAAAACTTCTCTTTATACAGATGAATTTTTAAATGAACATCATCATTCTGATTCTAATGATTCTTCTGATACAGAGGATTCTGTCTCAGAGGTTGATGCTGATAAATCGTCATATTTATTTAAAATGGAATTTATCCGTTCTTTACTTAAAGAAGTCCTAATTGCATTAGAAATTGAGGATTCTGGTCCTCTTGATACTAAATCTAAACGTTTAGACAAGGTCTTTAGATCTCCTGTGGTTATTCCAGAAGTTTTCCTGTTCCTGGTGCTATTTCTGAAGTAATTTCCAGAGAATGGAATAATTTGGGTAATTCATTTACTCCTTCTAAACGTTTTAAGAAATTATATCCAGTACCGTCCGACAGATTAGAGTTTTGGGACAAAATCCCTAAAGTTGATGGGGCTATTTCTACCCTTGCTAAACGTACTACTATTCCTACGGCAGATGGTACTTCCTTTAAGGATCCTTTAGATAGGAAAATTGAATCCTTTCTAAGAAAAGCTTATCTGTGTTCAGGTAATCTTCTTAGACCTGCTATATCATTGGCTGATGTTGCTGCAGCTTCAACTTTTTGGTTGGAAACTTTAGCGCAACAAGTAACAGATCATGATTCTCATAATATTATTATTCTTCTTCAACATGCTTATAATTTTATCTGTGATGCCATTTTTGATATTATCAGAGTTGATGTCAGGTTTATGTCTCTAGCTATTTTAGCTAGAAGAGCTTTATGGCTTAAAACTTGGAATGCTGATATGTCTTCTAAATCGACTCTACTTTCCCTTTCTTTCCAGGGTAATAAATTATTTGGTTCTCAGTTGGATTCTATTATCTCAACTGTTACTGGCGGGAAAGGAATTTTTTACTACAGGATAGAAAATCTAAAGGTAAAAACAGGGCTAATAATCGTTTTCATTCCTTTCGTTTCAACAAAGAGCAAAAGCCTGATCCTTCATCCTCAGGAGCAGTGTCAGTTTGGAAACCATCTCCAGTCTGGAATAAATCCAAGCCTTCTAGAAAAGCAAAGCCAGCTTCTAAGTCCACATGAAGGTGCGGCCCTCATTCCAGCTCAGCTGGTAGGGGGCAGATTACGTTTTTTCAAAGAAATTTGGATCAATTCTGTTCACAATCTTTGGATTCAGAACATTGTTTCAGAAGGGTACAGAATTGGTTTCAAGATAAGACCTCCTGCAAAGAGATTTTTTCTTTCCCGTGTCCCAGTAAACCCAGTGAAAGCTCAAGCATTTCTGAAATGTGTTTCAGATCTAGAGTTGGCTGGAGTAATTATGCCAGTTCTAGTTTTGGAACAGGGGCTGGGGTTTTATTCGAATCTCTTCATTGTACTCAAGAAGGAGAATTCCTTCAGACCAGTTCTGGATCTAAAAATATTGAATCGTTATGTAAGGATACCAACATTCAAAATGGTAACTGTAAGGACTATCTTGCCTTTTGTTCAGCAAGGGCATTATATGTCTACAATAGATTTACAGGATGCATATCTGCATATTCCGATTCATCCAGCTCACTATCAGTTCCTGAGATTCTCTTTCCTGGACAAGCATTACCAGTTTGTGGCTCTGCCGTTTGGCCTAGCTACAGCTCCAAGAATTTTTACAAAGGTTCTCGGTGCCCTTCTGTCTGTAATCAGAGAACAGGGTATTGTGGTATTTCCTTATTTGGACGATATCTTGGTACTTGCTCAGTCTTCACATTTAGCAGAATCTCATATGAATCGACTTGTGTCGTTTCTTCAAGATCATGGTTGGAGGATCAATTCACTAAAAAGTTCATTGATTCCTCAGACAAGGGTAACCTTTTTAGGTTTCCAGATAGATTCAGTGTCCATGACTCTATCTTTGACAGACAAGAGACGTCTAAAATTGATTTCAGCTTGTCGAAACCTTCAGTCACAATCATTCCCTTCGGTAGCCTTATGCATGGAAATTCTAGGTCTTATGACTGCTGCATCGGACGCGATCCCCTTTGCTCGTTTTCACATGCGACCTCTTCAGCTCTGTATGCTGAACCAATGGTGCAGGGATTACACAAAGATATCTCAATTAATATCTTTAAAACCGATTGTCCGACATTCTCTGACGTGGTGGACAGATCACCATCGTTTAATTCAGGGGGCTTCTTTTGTTCTTCCGACCTGGACTATAATCTCAACAGATGCAAGTCTTACAGGTTGGGGAGCTGTGTGGGGGTCTCTGACGGCACAAGGGGTTTGGGAATCTCAGGAGGTGAGATTACCAATCAATATTTTGGAACTCCGTGCAATTTTCAAAGCTCTTCAGTCTTGGCCTCTTCTGAAGAGAGAGTCGTTCATTTGTTTTCAGACAGACAATGTCACAACTGTGGCATACATCAATCATCAAGGAGGGACTCACAGTCCTCTGGCTATGAAAGAAGTATCTCGAATTCTGGTTTGGGCGGAATCCAGCTCCTGTCTAATCTCTGCGGTTCATATCCCAGGTATAGACAATTGGGAAGCGGATTATCTCAGTCGCCAAACGTTGCATCCGGGCGAATGGTCTCTTCACCCAGAGGTATTTCTTCAGATTGTTCAAATGTGGGAACTCCCAGAAATAGATCTGATGGCTTCTCATCTAAACAAGAAACTTCCCAGGTATCTGTCCAGATCCCGGGATCCTCAGGCGGAGGCAGTGGATGCATTATCACTTCCTTGGAAGTATCATCCTGCCTATATCTTTCCGCCTCTAGTTCTTCTTCCAAGAGTAATCTCCAAGATTCTGAAGGAATGCTCGTTTGTTCTGCTGGTAGCTCCAGCATGGCCTCACAGGTTTTGGTATGCGGATCTTGTCCGGATGGCCTCTTGCCAGCCGTGGACTCTTCCGTTAAGACCAGACCTTCTGTCGCAAGGTCCTTTCTTCCATCAGGATCTCAAATCCTTAAATTTAAAGGTATGGAGATTGAACGCTTGATTCTTGGTCAAAGAGGTTTCTCTGACTCTGTGATTAATACTATGTTACAGGCTCGTAAATCTGTTTCTAGAGAGATATATTATAGAGTCTGGAAGACTTATATTTCTTGGTGTCTTTCTCATCATTTTTCCTGGCATTCTTTTAGAATTCCGAGAATTTTACAGTTTCTTCAGGATGGTTTAGATAAAGGTTTGTCCGCAAGTTCCTTGAAAGGACAAATCTCTGCTCTTTCTGTTCTTTTTCACAGAAAGATTGCTAATCTTCCTGATATTCATTGTTTTGTACAAGCTTTGGTTCGTATAAAACCTGTCATTAAGTCTATTTCTCCTCCTTGGAGTTTGAATTTGGTTCTGAGGGCTCTTCAAGCTCCTCCTTTTGAACCCATGCATTCATTGGACATTAAATTACTTTCTTGGAAAGTTTTGTTCCTTTTGGCCATCTCTTCTGCCAGAAGAGTCTCTGAATTATCTGCTCTTTCTTGTGAGTCTCCTTTTCTGATTTTTCATCAGGATAAGGCGGTGTTGCGAACTTCTTTTGAATTTTTACCTAAGGTTGTGAATTCCAACAACATTAGTAGAGAAATTGTGGTTCCTTCATTATGTCCTAATCCTAAGAATTCTAAGGAGAAATCGTTGCATTCTTTGGATGTTGTTAGAGCTTTGAAATATTATGTTGAGGCTACTAAGTCTTTCCGAAAGACTTCTAGTCTATTTGTCATCTTTTCCGGTTCTAGAAAAGGTCAGAAAGCTTCTGCCATTTCTTTGGCATCTTGGTTGAAATCCTTAATTCACCATGCTTATGTCGAGTCAGGTAAAACTCTGCCTCAAAGGATTACAGCTCATTCTACTAGGTCAGTTTCTACTTCCTGGGCGTTTAGGAATGAGGCTTCGGTTGATCAGATTTGCAAAGCAGCAACTTGGTCCTCTTTGCATACTTTTACTAAATTCTACCATTTTGATGTGTTTTCTTCTTCTGAAGCAGTTTTTGGTAGAAAAGTACTTCAGGCAGCGGTTTCAGTTTGAATCTTCTGCTTATGTTTTCATTAAACTTTATTTTGGGTGTGGATTATTTTCAGCAGGAATTGGCTGTCTTTATTTTATCCCTCCCTCTCTAGTGACTCTTGCGTGGAAAGATCCACATCTTGGGTAGTCATTATCCCATACGTCACTAGCTCATGGACTCTTGCTAATTACATGAAAGAAAACATAATTTATGTAAGAACTTACCTGATAAATTCATTTCTTTCATATTAGCAAGAGTCCATGAGGCCCACCCTTTTTGGTGGTTATGATTTTTTTGTATAAAGCACAACTATTCCAATTCCTTATTTTATATGCTTTCGCACTTTTTTTATCACCCCACTTCTTGGCTATTCGTTAAACTGATTTGTGGGTGTGGTGAGGGGTGTATTTATAGGCATTTTTGAGGTTTGGGAAACTTTGCCCCTCCTGGTAGGAATGTATATCCCATACGTCACTAGCTCATGGACTCTTGCTAATATGAAAGAAATGAATTTATCAGGTAAGTTCTTACATAAATTATGTTATTTTGTTAAAAAATAAAGATGCTGCTATCTTTATTTTTTTAATAAAATACACTACAATGTATTTTGGTGGCATTTGGGGCACATTTTATAAAATTAACCAGAGATCTGATCTCTGGTTAATTTTATAAGCGCTAATTGCTACCGCAAGCTCGCTCTAGCAATAACCAGCCACTTGTAATGACTGATTAATTATCGCACGTCCGCAAACGGGAAAATTTGCCCGTCAATATAGCGCTCCACTTGTAATCTAGCCCATAATTTTTTGTGTGAAGGGACAGTCTACTTGATTTTTTTTTTTAAAGTTAGATAACGCCTTTAAGACCCATTCCCCAGCTTTGCACAACCAACATTGTTATATTAATATACTTTATAACCGTTAAACCGCTACATTTCTGACTGTTTCTAAGCCTCTGCAGGGCCGCCTCTTATCTCAGTGCATTTTATTAGCAGCACTAACTGGCTAAATGCAAGTTTATAAATAGATCTGAAATAAGGGGGAAGTCTGCAGAGGCTTAGATACAAGGTAATCACAGAGGTAAAAAGTGTATTAATATAACAGTGTTGGTTATGCAAAACCTGAGAATGGGAAATAAAGGGATTGTCTATCTTTTTAAACAAATAACAATTTTCGGGTAGGCTGTCCCTTTAATTAATTAATTCAACAATGTAGTTGATTTTAATCAAAATCAGATAGTAGTTTCATTGCCTCATATCATTTTTGCATGTGCTATAGGAAATGAATCATTTATACAATGTGAATTTGTTGCTTAAAACCTTGTTTGGTCCAGGCAAAAGATACAGACAGTCGCTGGCCGGCACTTCTCCAAGAGGCCACAAGTGAAGTCTCGAAAATAACACCATGTCCTCTCGCTATTTTGCTCCAAGGGATTCTACAGTTCAGCACCAAAGGGTCACGGTGAGAGTAAAAAGTATTTGCTTCTTTACTGCTAGGAGTTGGTAGAGACCTCCCTTTCCTTTTCAGAAACTGTCAGCCATAAATTAAAAAGTTACGTGAGAACATTAGAATCAATACACCTGTACTGTGTGAAAGTCATAGAGTCTCATAAACAGTCTCTAGTTTAAATGTGCTCAGTTGTAGTAGAAGTTCGCTTATGTTAGAAAATACATATTTATTTCACATAAGGTTTCATGGCAGCCCACAGCCCTATAGTTTTGAAAATTAAAGTTTAACTTTATTAGTTGCTGCTATAGAATTTAATGGGCTCAAAATCTGTTGCTTAAACATTTTTATTTCTACGCAGAAGCCCGTATTTTACTGCAGATTTCAGTATCGCCTTGGGATTTGTCTCCAGCCCTTGAAATGATGTCCTGCAATAATGCTTTGAATTGATAATCACATTGTGCTGTGTGGTATTGATTTGTTAATATCTGTGGAATATGTTTAATCTGTGAGCGTTATCAAGTTTTAACATTTTTATATCTAAGGGTATAAGCACAGTCATTTTGTTTGTGTTTTCCCTGTTCCTTGAGTAATCGTGTACAAATTTTCATGGGGTTAGGTGACCATTGTGCGGGGAGCAGCAAGCAAGTCACATAAATACTTTGTTTTCAGTGAGCTCTTAGTTTTCTTTTTTCCATTGCAGATGCAAAGCTTAATTATTATAGACAATATTATTGTTTATTTATAAAGTGCTGCCAGATTCCATAGCATTGAATACTAGAGGTAGAGTAGAGTTTTATAATGACACTGATTAATAAAACATATAAAATGAATCAAATACAAGAGGAGGATGCGCCTAGACAATATACAGTTATTTTGGGGGTTACTTCATAAGCAGATTTATCTCTAGAAATTGTAAGAAAGATATCTACAAGTTTGCTGAAAGACCCAAATTAAGGGAAAACATTTAACAAGGGTAAGAACTATTGTAGTAAATCTTGGGGGGGAGGGGGAATAATAACTTTTGTTGTATATATTGCTAGAGTATCCTGTTATATGATCATTCATTTATAACATGTGCAACGCTAAAAATTTAGTTTCATTTTCATTAGCTAAATAAATCATTTTATTTCGGCAAATTAGTTATGTTAAATCGTTTTTTCTGATCCTTTCTTTATTTCGGATCCATTCTTTATTCATATTCATTATTCTATAGTGTAGAATAGAATAATGCATATGAATAAAGAATAGATCCAAAAAAAAACCAAAAGGATCCGAAAAAACGATTTAACATAACTAATATGCTGCAGATATCAGAAACAAAATTATCTAAAACCGCTGTCGCCGACACTAAATAAAGCTATTAAGCCCTAAACCGCCACCCCCCACATCGCCAACACTAACTAAACCTATTAACCCCTAAGCCGCCGCACCCCACTTTGCCAACACTAAGCCTATTAACCCCTAAACCGCAGTTCCCAAACATCACCAACACTAACTAAACCTATTAACCCCTAAACTGCAGTTCCCCAACACTAACTAAACCTAATAACCCCTAAACCGCTGTACACCCACATCGCCAACACTAACTAAAACACTAACTAATTAAACCTATTAACCCCTAAGCCGCCGCCCCCCCCCACTTCGCCAACACTAAGCCTATTAACCCCTAAACGCAGTTCCCAAACATCACCAACACTAACTAAACCTATTAACCCCTAAACTGCAGTTCCCCAACACTAACTAAACCTATTAACCCCTAAACCGCCATACACCCACAAGGCCAACACTAACTAAACATATTAACCCCTAAACCACCGCCCCCACATTGCAACATCCTAAATTAATCTATATTAACCCCTAAACCTAACACCCCCTAACTTTAACATAATTAAAATAGACCTATATTAAAGTTACAATTATTAACTACCTATTTAAAAATAAGTACAAACTTACCTGTGAAATAAAAATAAAACCTAAGCTTATAAAACCTAACATTACTAAAAATAAAAAAAACCTAAGATTACTAAAAAAAATTAAAACTACCATTACAAAAAATAACAAACTAAATTATCCAAAACAATAAAAATGATTCCTATTCTAATACCCCATTTAAAAAAAAAACAACAAAAAAACCACCCCAAAATAAAAAAAAAACAAATCTATAATAAACTACCAAGGGCCCTTAAAAGGGCCTTTTGTAGGGCATTGCCCTAAAGTTAAAGGGATACTAAACCCAATTTTTTTAATTAATGATTCAGATAGAGCATGCAATTTTAACCCCTTAACGACCGAGGACGTGCAGGGTACGTCCTCAAAAAAAAGGCAGTTAACGCCTGAGAACGTACCCTGCACGTCCTCGGTGTGGAAAGCAGCTGGAAGCGATCCCGCTCGCTTCCAGCTGCTTTCCGGTTATTGCAGTGATGCCTCGATATGGAGGCATCCTGCAATAACCTTTTTAAGCCATCCGGTGCAGAGAGAGCCACTCTGTGGCCCTCTCTGCACCGGAGATCGGTGGCTCAATGCGTTGGCGGGTGGCGGCCATCGATGGCCCTGGTGATGTTCAGGGGGGGCGGGATCGTGGGCGGGGATGGCCGGGGGCGCGCACGGACGCGCGCGCGTGCACGGGGAGGGAGCGGGTGGGAACCGCTACGCTACAGAAAAGGCATTAATAAAAAATGTTAATCAAACGTTAAAAAATGGCTAAAAAGTTTAAAAAAAAAACGATCAGCAAGGTGGTGGGGGTTTGTCTGTGTGGGGGGGAAGCTACACTACAGAAAAAAACCAAACAAACAAAAATAAAGCACTTTTTTTTTTGCAAACTGGGTACTGGCAGTCAGCTGCCAGTACCCAAGATGGCCCCCAATGAGGCAGAGGGGAGGGTTAGAGAGCGGTTTTGGAGGGGGATCAGGGAGGTTGGGGGCTAAGGGGGGATCCTACACCGTAGCATATGTAAATATGCTAAAAAAATTTTTTTTTTTTTTTTTGGGAAAAAAAAAACCCTTTTATTTTAGTACTGGCAGACTTTCTGCCAGTACTTAAGATGGCGGGGACAATTATGGGGTGGGGGAGGGAAGGGAGCTGTTTGGGAGGGATCAGGGGGTGGGATGTGTCAGGTGGGAGGCTGATCTCTACACTAAAGCTAAAATTAACCCTGCAAGCTCCCTACAAACTCCCTAATTAACCCCTTCACTGCTAGCCATAATACACGTGTGAGGCGCAGCAGGATTTAGCGGCCTTCTAATTACCAGAAAGCAACGCCAAAGTCATATATGTCTGCTATTTCTGAACAAAGGGGATCCCAGACAAGTATTTACAACCATTTGTGCCATAATTGCACAAGCTGTTTGTAAATTATTTCAGTGAGAA
Source organism: Bombina bombina (assembly GCF_027579735.1). NCBI lineage: Eukaryota > Metazoa > Chordata > Amphibia > Anura > Bombinatoridae > Bombina > Bombina bombina. The sequence continues at coordinate 240,423,246 of NC_069500.1, read as the reverse complement.
ACCGAAAATTTTTAAAAATTTAACTTTTTTTTTCAATTTGATCGCATTTGGCGGTGAAATGGTGGCATGAAATATACCAAAATGTGCCTAGATCAATACTTGGGGTTGTCTACTACACTACACTAAAGCTAAAATTAACCCTACAAGCTCCCTAAAAGCTCCCTAATTAACCCCTTAACTGCTGGGCATAATACACTTGTGGTGCGCAGTGGCATTTAGCGGCCTTCTAATTACCAAAAAGCAATGCCAAAGCCATATATGTCTGCTATTTCAGAACAAAGGGGATCCCAGAGAAGAATTTACAACCATTTATGCCATAATTGCACAAGTTGTTTGTAAATAATTTCAGTGAGAAACCGAAAGTTTGTGAAAAAATTTGTGAAAAAGTGAACGATTTTTTGTATTTGATCGCATTTGGCGGTGAAATGGTGGCATGAAATATACCAAAATTGGCCTAGATCAATACTTTGGGATGTCTACTAAAAAAAATATATACATGTCAAGGGATATTCAGGGATTCCTGAAAGATATCAGTGTTCTAATGTAACTAGCGCTAATTTTGGAAAAAAGTGGTTTGGAAATAGCAAAGTGCTACTTGTATTGGCCCTATAACTTGCAAAAAAAGCAAAGAACATGTAAACATTGGGTATTTCTAAACTCAGGACAAAATTTAGAAACTATTTAGCATGGGTGTTTTTTGGTGGTTGTAGATATGTAACAGATTTTGGGGGTCAAAGTTAGAAAAAGTGTGTTTTTTTCAATTTTTCCTCATATTTTATAATTTTTTTTATAGTAAATTATAAGATATGATGAAAATAATGGTATCTTTAGAAAGTCCATTTAATGACGAGAAAAACGGTATATAATATGTGTGGGTACAGTAAATGAGTAAGAGGAAAATTACAGCTAAACACAAACACCGCAAAAATGTAAAAATAGCCTTGGTCCCAAACGGACAGAAAATGGAAAAGTGCTGTGGTCATTAAGGGGTTAAACAACTTTCTAATTCACTCCTACTATAATTTTTTCTTCGTTCTCTTGCTTTCTTTATTTAAAAAGCAGGAATTTAAATCTTAGGAACCAGCTCATTTTAGGTTCAGCACCCTGGATAGCGCTTTCTTATTGGTGGCTACATTTAGCAAACCAATAAGCAAGCACAACCCAGGTTCTCAACCAAAAATGGGCCGACTCTTAAAGGGACAGTTTACCCAAAAAGTGTTCAATTTTTAAACACAATAGCAGGAATAGTTGAGTATAGCGGTGCTGAACATTTTGTTTTAATCATGCTCTGTATTTAGAAATATTTTTTTTGAAATGTCTGTATACAATGCACTTTGCCTAAACCCCTTAGAAAATGTTCTGGCCGCACGGCCAGTCTGCTGTTACTCCCCTCAGTGAATTGCGCATGTGCTGTCCTCTCCTAAAGCTTTTTCAAAAAGCTGCCTGATGACCTGAGCAAACGTTTCAATACATTGTATAGCTGTTTACTTGCTCAGATGCCGTAGCTGCCCTGCATTGCCTGCTAAAAATTCCTATGTGTAATAAAAGTCAGAGCTTTGACTGCAGACATCGGCTCTGTAAGTTTGATGAGACTGGGACAGGCTGTAGAACGGCAAGACAAGCAGAGAGATCACTTCAGCTAAACTTCTCACAGCGTGTAGTGAGCATATCAGGAGGACTACATACTTGTAACAACACAGACATCATTTGACCTGAAATTCTTACCTCTGTATTTGTGCAGACAGCGACCAGCATATGTATTTCTGCAGTGAGAATCTGTTTTGTTACAAGTACGTATTCCTCCTGATATGCTCACTACACGCTGCGAGAAGTTTAGCTGAAGTGATCTCTCTGTTTGTCTTGCCGTTCTACAGCCTGTCCCAGTCTCATCAATCTTACAGAGCCGATGTCTGCAGTCAAAGCTCTGACTTTTATTACACATAGGTATTTTAAAAAAAGATTTATTTTTACTATTTAGCAGGGATTAGAGAGGATTTGTTGTGCACTGCAGGCAAATTTCTAATGCTCATTATACATAGGAATTTACATATAGCCTATGATTGGAGAGTGGGAGTGCTAGACTAAAGCACAGCTCAGCCCTTTCATGGGGGAGTGCCAGCACCGTGGATAATACTCACAGAAGCAGGAATAAAAAGCTTAAATTTGCTAAACATATAGTTAGCAAGTGTAACTATATATGTATATTTTCTTTAGTCACTGTATTTCCTTTATGGACATAGACTGGTTTTTGCTGTGTAAACTGGCCCTTTAAGCTTTACATTCCTGCTTTTTAAATAAAGATAGCAAGAGAAAGAAGAAAAATTGATAATAGGAGTAAATTAGAAAGTTGCTTAAAATTGCATGCGCTATCTGAATCATTAAAGAAAACATTTGGGTTTAGTGTCCCTTTAACAGCTCTTTTGCAAAAAAATAAAAACAAACACCCCTAACATTTCAAACCCCCACCCCCAAAACCCACAAAATTAAAATAAACCTAATCTACCCATTGCCCCGAAAAGGGCATTTGTATGGGCATTCAGCTCTTTTTTGACCCATTAAAAATAAAAAATGCCTAATCTAAGAAAATTAAAAAAAAAAAAAACCACCACAAAAAAAAACCCATTACAAAAAATAACAAACGAAATTATCCAAAATAATAAAAATTATTCCTATTCTAATACCCCATTTAAAAAAAAAAAAACACCCCAAAATAAAAAAACCTAATCTATAATAAACTACCAATAGCCCTTAAAAGGGCCTTTCTTCTGTTAAGTGTGATCAGTCCACGGGTCATCATTACTTCTGGGATATTACTCCTCCCCAACAGGAAGTGCAAGAGGATTCACCCAGCAGAGCTGCATATAGCTCCTCCCCTCTACGTCACTCCCAGTCATTCTCTTGCACCCAACGACTAGATAGGATGTGTGAGAGGACTATGGTGATTATACTTAGTTTTATATCTTCAATCAAAAGTTTGTTATTTTAAAATAGCACCGGAGTGTGTTATTACCTCTTTGGCAGAGTTTGAAGAAGAATCTACCAGAGTTTTACTATGATTTTAGCCGGAGTAGTTAAGATCATATTGCTGTTTCTCGGCCATCTGAGGAGAGGTAAACTTCAGATCAGGGGACAGCGGGCAGATGAATCTGCATAGAGGTATGTAGCAGCTTTTATTTTCTGACAATGGAATTGATGAGAAAATCCTGCCATACCGATATAATGTCATGTATGTATACTTTACACTTCAGTATTCTGGGGAATGGTACTTCACTGGAATTACACTGTAAGAAATACATAAAACTTTTTAATAACTAAGAAATTATGTTTAACGTTTTTGCTGGAATGTAAAATCGTTTTCATTTGCTGAGGTACTGAGTGAATAAATGTTTGGGCACTATTTTTCCACTTGGCAGTTGCTTGATCTTTTTTCTGACAGTTTCTGTTCTCTCTCACTGCTGTGTGTGAGGGGGAGGGGCCGTTTTTTGGCGCTTTTGCTACGCATCAGAAATTTCAGTCAGCAGCTCATTGTATTTCCTGCATGATCCGGTTCATCTCTACAGAGTTCAGGGGTCTTCAAAACTTGTTTTGAGGGAGGTAATTTCTCTCAGCAGAGCTGTGAGATTATAGTTGACTGAGATAAAAAACGTTTATTCTGTAATTTTTTTTCTGCTTTCAGAATTAGTTGTCTTTTGCTAATGGGATCAAACCTTTGCTAAAGTTGTGTTGTTTGCAAGGATTGAGGCTATAACTATTTCAATTTATTAATTTTCAACTGTCATAAATCTTCTGTGCTTCTTAAAGGCACAGTACGTTTTTAATAATATTCTAATAGAATTGTATTCCAAGTTGCAAGTTTATTTGCTAGTGTGTTAAACATGTCTGATTCAGAGGAAGATACCTGTGTCATTTGTTGCAATGCCAAAGTGGAGCCCAATAGAAATTTATGTACTAACTGTATTGATGCTACTTTAAATAAAAGTCAATCTGTACAAATTGAACAAATTTCACCAAACAACGAGGGGAGAGTTATGCCGACTAACTCGCCTCACGTGTCAGTACCTGCATCTCCCGCTCGGGAGGTGCGCGATATGGTGGCGCCCAGTACAGCTGGGCGGCCATTACAGATAACTTTACAAGATATGGCCACTGTTATGACTGAAGTTTTGGCTAAATTACCAGAACTAAGAGGCAAGCGTGATCACTCTGGGGTGAGAACAGAGTGCGCTGATAATATTAGGGCCATGTCAGACACTGCGTCACAGGTGGCAGAACATGAGGACGGAGAACTTCATTCTGTGGGTGACGGTTCTGATCCAAACAGACTGGATTCAGATATTTCAAATTTTAAATTTAAGCTGGAAAACCTCCGTGTATTACTAGGGGAGGTGTTAGCGGCTCTGAATGATTGTAACACAGTTGCAATACCAGAGAAAATGTGTAGGTTGGATAAATATTTTGCGGTACCGGCGAGTACTGATGTTTTTCCTATACCTAAGAGACTTACTGAAATTGTTACTAAGGAGTGGGATAGACCCGGTGTGCCGTTCTCACCCCCTCCGATATTTAGAAAAATGTTTCCAATAGACGCCACCACACGGGACTTGTGGCAAACGGTCCCTAAGGTGGAGGGAGCAGTTTCTACTTTAGCTAAGCGTACCACTATCCCGGTGGAGGATAGCTGTGCTTTTTCAGATCCAATGGATAAAAAATTAGAGGGTTACCTTAAGAAAATGTTTGTTCAACAAGGTTTTATATTGCAACCCCTTGCATGCATTGCGCCGGTCACGGCTGCAGCGGCATTCTGGATTGAGTCTCTGGAAGAGAACATTAGTTCAGCTACTCTGGACGACATTACGGACAGGCTTAGAGTCCTTAAACTAGCTAATTCATTCATTTCGGAGGCCGTAGTACATTTAACTAAACTTACGGCTAAGAATTCAGGATTCGCCATTCAGGCACGCAGGGCGCTGTGGCTAAAATCCTGGTCAGCTGATGTTACTTCTAAGTCTAAATTGCTTAATATAGCTTTTAAAGGGCAGTCCTTATTTGGGCCTGGTTTGAAAGAAATTATCGCTGACATTACAGGAGGTAAAGGCCACGCCCTGCCTCAAGACAGGGCCAAACCTAAGGCCAAACAGTCTAATTTTCGTTCCTTTCGGAATTTCAAAGCAGGAGCAGCATCAACTTCCTCTGCCCCAAAGCAAGAAGGATCTGTTGCTCGCTACAGACAAAACTGGAGACCTAACCAGTCTTGGAACAAGGGCAAGCAGGCCAGGAAACCTGCTGCTGCCCCTAAAACAGCATGAATTGAGGGCCCCCGATCCGGGATCGGATCTAGTGGGGGGCAGACTTTCTCTCTTCGCCCAGGCTTGGGCAAGAGATGTCCAGGATCCCTGGGCGCTAGAGATAATATCTCAGGGATACCTTCTGGACTTCAAATACTCTCCTCCAAGAGAGAGATTTCATCTGTCAAGGTTGTCAACAATCCAGACAAAGAAAGAGGCGTTTCTACGCTGCGTACAAGGGAGTAATCCATCCAGTTCCACGGTCGGAACAGGGACAAGGGTTTTACTCAAATCTGTTTGTGGTTCCCAAAAAAGAGGGAACTTTCAGACCAATACTGGACTTAAAGATCCTAAACAAATTCCTAAGAGTTCCATCGTTCAAGATGGAGACTATTCGGACAATTTTACCTATGATCCAAGAGGGTCAGTACATGACCACTGTAGATTTAAAAGATGCTTACCTTCACATACCGATTCACAAAGATCATTACCGGTACCTAAGGTTTGCCTTCCTAGACAGGCATTACCAGTTTGTGGCTCTTCCATTCGGATTGGCTACAGCTCCAAGAATCTTCACAAAGGTTCTGGGTGCTCTTCTGGTGGTACTAAGACCGCGGGGAATCTCGGTAGCTCCATACCTAGACGACATTCTGATACAAGCTTCAAGCTTTCAAACTGCCAAGTTTCATACAGAGTTAGTACTGGCATTTCTAAGGTCACATGGATGGAAGGTGAACGAAAAGAAAAGTTCACTCGTTCCACTCACAAGAGTTCCCTTCCTGGGGACTCTTATAGATTCTGTAGAAATGAAGATTTACCTGACAGAGGACAGGCTAACAAGACTTCAAAGTGCTTGCCGCACCCTTCATTCCATTCAACACCCGTCAGTGGCTCAATGCATGGAGGTAATCGGCTTAATGGTAGCGGCAATGGACATAGTACCCTTCGCACGCTTACACCTCAGACCACTGCAACTGTGCATGCTAAGTCAGTGGAATGGGGATTACTCAGACTTGTCCCCTTCTCTGAATCTGGATCAAGAGACCAGAAATTCTCTTCTATGGTGGCTTTCTCGGCCACATCTGTCCAGGGGGATGCCATTCAGCAGACCAGACTGGACAATTGTAACAACAGACGCCAGCCTTCTAGGTTGGGGTGCCGTCTGGAATTCTCTGAAGGCTCAGGGACAATGGAGTCAGGAGGAGAGTCTCCTGCCAATAAACATTCTGGAATTGAGAGCAGTTCTCAATGCACTCCTGGCTTGGCCCCAGTTGACAACTCGGGGGTTCATCAGGTTTCAGTCGGACAACATCACGACTGTAGCTTACATCAACCATCAGGGAGGGACAAGAAGCTCCCTAGCAATGATGGAAGTATCAAAGATAATTCGCTGGGCAGAGTCTCACTCTTGCCACCTGTCAGCAATCCACATCCCGGGAGTGGAGAACTGGGAGGCGGATTTCTTAAGTCGTCAGACTTTTCATCCGGGGGAGTGGGAACTTCATCCGGAGGTCTTTGCCCAAATACTTCGACGTTGGGGCAAACCAGAGATAGATCTCATGGCGTCTCGTCAGAACGCCAAGCTTCCTCGTTACGGGTCCAGATCCAGGGATCCAGGAGCAGTCCTGATAGATGCCCTGACAGCACCTTGGGATTTCAGGATGGCTTACCTGTTTCCACCCTTCCCGATGCTTCCTCGATTGATTGCCAGAATCAAACAGGAGAGAGCATCAGTGATTCTAATAGCACCTGCATGGCCACGCAGGACTTGGTATGCAGACCTAGTGGACATGTCATCCTGTCCACCTTGGTCTCTACCTCTGAAACAGGACCTTCTGATACAGGGTCCTTTCAAACATCAAAATCTAACTTCTCTGAAGCTGACTGCTTGGAAATTGAACGCTTGATTTTATCAAGACGTGGGTTTTCTGAGTCAGTTATTGATACCTTAATACAGGCTAGGAAGCCTGTTACCAGAAGGATTTACCATAAGATATGGCGTAAATACCTATATTGGTGTGAATCCAAAGGTTACTCTTGGAGTAAGGTTAGGATTCCTAGGATATTGTCTTTTCTACAAGAAGGTTTAGAAAAGGGTTTATCTGCTAGTTCTTTAAAGGGACAGATCTCAGCTCTGTCCATTCTGTTACACAAACGTCTGTCAGAAGTTCCTGACGTCCAGGCTTTTTGTCAGGCTTTGGCCAGGATTAAGCCTGTGTTTAAAACTGTTGCTCCACCATGGAGTTTAAACCTTGTTCTTAATGTTTTACAGGGCGTTCCGTTTGAACCCCTTCATTCCATTGATATAAAGTTGTTATCTTGGAAAGTTCTATTTTTAATGGCTATTTCCTCGGCTCGAAGAGTCTCTGAATTATCAGCCTTACATTGTGATTCTCCTTATTTGATTTTTCATTCGGATAAGGTAGTTCTGCGTACTAAACCTGGGTTCTTACCTAAGGTAGTCACTAACAGGAATATCAATCAAGAGATTGTTGTTCCTTCTTTGTGCCCAAATCCTTCTTCGAAGAAGGAACGTCTACTGCACAACCTGGACGTAGTCCGTGCTCTAAAATTTTACTTACAGGCAACTAAGGAATTTCGACAAACGTCTTCTCTGTTTGTCGTTTACTCTGGTCAGAGGAGAGGTCAAAAGGCTTCTGCTACCTCTCTTTCTTTTTGGCTTCGTAGCATAATTCGTTTAGCTTATGAGACTGCTGGACAGCAGCCTCCTGAAAGAATTACAGCTCATTCTACTAGAGCTGTGGCTTCCACTTGGGCCTTCAAGAATGAGGCCTCTGTTGAGCAGATTTGCAAGGCTGCAACTTGGTCTTCGCTTCATACTTTTTCCAAATTTTACAAATTTGACACTTTTGCTTCCTCGGAGGCTATTTTTGGGAGAAAGGTTCTTCAGGCAGTGGTTCCTTCTGTATAAAGAGCCTGCCTATCCCTCCCGTCATCCGTGTACTTTTGCTTTGGTATTGGTATCCCAGAAGTAATGATGACCCGTGGACTGATCACACTTAACAGAAGAAAACATAATTTATGCTTACCTGATAAATTCCTTTCTTCTGTAGTGTGATCAGTCCACGGCCCGCCCTGTTTTTAAGGCAGGTAAATATTTTTTAAGTTATACTCCAGTCACCACTACACCCTTGGCTTCTCCTTTCTCGTTGGTCCTTGGTCGAATGACTGGGAGTGACGTAGAGGGGAGGAGCTATATGCAGCTCTGCTGGGTGAATCCTCTTGCACTTCCTGTTGGGGAGGAGTAATATCCCAGAAGTAATGATGACCCGTGGACTGATCACACTACAGAAGAAAGGAATTTATCAGGTAAGCATAAATTATGTTTTTGTAGTGCATTGCCCTAAAGTTAACAGCTATTTTGCTAAATAATTACAACAAACACCCTCTAACATTACAAACCCCCACCCCCCCAAACTAAAAAAACCCTAATCTACCCATTGCCCTGAAAAGGGCATTTGTATGGGCATTCAGCTCTTTTTCGGCCCATAAAAAAAAAAAGCCCTAATCTAAAAAAAAAATAAAAAAACACCCTAAAAACAAAAAAAATACCTAACACTAACCCCAAAATCAGCACTCACATTTCCTGAAGTCCGGCGAAAGATCTTCATCCCAGCGGCAAAGCATCTTCATCCATTGCGGGACCGGCATCCTCTATCTTCCTCATCCCTGTGGAGGCGGAGCGGTCGGTGGATGCGCGGAGGTCCAGGCGATTGACCGCCACACACTAAAGATTGAATGTAAGGTACCCCTTTTATATTGGAGTACCGTTGCATTCCTATTGGCTGAAAAATTAAAATCAGCCAATAGTAATGAGAGCTGCTTAAATCCTATTGGTTGATTTGAACAGCCAATAGGATTTAGGCAGCTCTCATTCCTATTGACTGATTTGAATTTTTCAGCAAATAGGAAGGCATTGTTACCCCAATATAAAAGGGGTACCTTGCATTCAAGCTTCAGTGTGCGGCAGTCAATTGCATGAAGAGGACCTCCACGTCGGACCGATAGAACTCCGCCTGGACCTCCGCCTTCGCGCATCCACCGACCGCTTCGCCTCCGCAGGGATGAAGAAGATAGATGTCGGTCCCGCAATGGATGAAGATCGTTCGCCAGACTTCAGCAACTGTGAGTACCGATTTTGGGGTTAGTGTTAGGAATTCTTTTTGTTTTTTTTGGGGTGTTTTTTTTTTTTAGATTAGGACTTTTTTATTTTAATGGGCCGAAAAAGCAATGCCCATACAAATGCCATTTTCAGGGCAATGGGTAGATTAGGTTTTTTTTTTAGTTAGGATTTTTATTTTGTGGGTTTGGGGGAGGGGGGTTTGTAATGTTAGGAGGTGTTTTGTTTTTATTTTTTTGCAAAAGAGCTGTTAACTTTAGGGCAATGCCCTACAAAGGGCACTTTTAAGGGACCTTGGTAGTTAATTATAGGTTATGTTTTTATATTTTGGGGTAGGTTTGTTTTTGTTTGTTTTTTAAAAAAGGGGTATTAGAAAATAAATAATTTTTATTGTTTTGAATAATTTTGTTATTTTTTGTAATGGTAGTTTAAATTTTTTAGTAATCTTAGGTTTTTTTATTTTTAGTAATGTTAGGTTTTATTAGTTTAAGCTTAGGTTTTATTTTTAATTCACAGGTAAGTTTGTATTTATTTTTAAATAGGTAGTTAGTTTATAATTGTAACTTTAATTTAGGTCTGTTTTAATTATGTTAAAGTTAGGGGGTGTTAGGTTTAGGGGTTAATATAGTTTAATTTAGATTGTTGCGATGTGGGGGCAGCAATTTAGGGGTTAATAGGTCTAGTTAGTGTTGGCAAGGTGGGGGGCGGTTTAGGGGTTAATATGTTTAGTGTTTTAGTTAGTGTCGGCGATGTTTGGGAATGGCGGTTTAGGGGTTAATAGGTTTATTCAGTGTCTTATTTAGTGTCAGCGATGTCGGAGAACTGCGGTTTACGGGTTAATAGGTTTAGTTAGTGTCAGCGATGTCGGAAAACTTCGGTTTAGGGGTTAATAAGTTTAGTTAGTGTCAGGGAACGGCGTTTTAGGGGTTAATAGCTTTATTTAGTGATTTAGTTAGTGTCTGGGAACTGCGGTTTAGAATAGAACAAAGAAAAATTCTGAATATGAATAAAGAATGGATCCGAAAATTCGGAAACTGATTTATTAATTTTCGGGATTTTAGTTATGATGCCGATTTTGAAATTCGGATTCATTCGAATCTCCAAATCGTTCAAAATTTGTCCAAAAACGAAATTCAGCCGAAACGATTGCACATGTCTAGTAATCAGGGCTGCCACTAGAAATTTCAGGGCCCCTTACTAAACCATCTGTCTTCTTAAGCCAGAGTTCATTCAGTTCTGCTAAGAGTATTTTTTAGACAAAAAGAAATTCTTACAATATTGTGCTTTTTGAAACCACAAGCCATAATAAAAATGTCAGTACCTAAGTATTTACTTATAGAGTTAACAAGGTCTGCTATTTCTGCATGTTTCGCTCATTTGAATGAGCATGTTCTTGTGAATGATAGGCAGTGATTTCAGAAAGCAAACCCAACTATTTAAATTACAAATATAAACATTTTTAAGGAGCAAATTCCAACTAATGCAATACTCTGCAGCAGATGTTTTTTCATTGAAAACGCCTTAATGGGTAACTGTTTTTACATAAACACACCAAACCGCTCCAGATCCCTTTTGGCTGAACACGCCACGGGAAGTAGAGGGGAAGCCGTGACTACCAAACAGCTGTGGGGGTGCAAGCCGAAAGTGTCCACCCCATCCAACAGGTCAAAAAGAAGAAAGAAACGCAATATATATATATATATATATATATATATATATATATATATATATTCCATTCTTTATGCACTCACTCACTAAGCCTAAGCTCATCCATTGCCTGGGTGACTCCTCCATAAATATGCAGTAAATATCCAGAAGTAAGGGCAAGTCCTGTGAGTGCCCTTACTTCTGGAGATTTACTTTATATACACTGCTCAAAAAAATAAAGGGAACACTTAAACAACACAATGTAGCTCCAAGTCAATCACACGTCTGTGAAATGAAACTGTCCACTTAAGAAGCAACACGGAGTGACAATCAATTTCACATGCTGTTGTGCAAATGGGATAGACACCAGGTTTAAATTATAGGCAATTAGCAAGACATCCCCAATAAAGGAGTGGTTCTGCAGGTGGTGACCACAGACCACTTCTCAGTTCCTATGCTTTCTGGCATGTTTCTGGCCACTTTTGAATGCTGGCGGTGCTTTCACTCTAGTGGTAGCATGAGACGGAGTCTAAAACCCACACAAGTGGCTCAGGTAGTGCAGCTCATCCAGGATGGCACATCAATGCGAGCTGTGGCAAGAAGGTTTGCTGTGTCTGTCAGCGTAGTGTCCAGAGCATGGAGGCGCTACCAGGAGACAGGCCAGTACCTCTGGAGACGTGGAGGAGGTCGTAGGAGGGCAACAACCCAGCAGCAGGACCGCTACCTCTGCCTTTGTGCAAGGAGGAACAGGAGGAGCACTGCCAGAGCCCTGTAAAATGACCTCCAGCAGGCCACAAATGTGCATGTGTCAGAAACAGGCTCCATGAGGGTAGTGTGAGGGCCCGATGTCCACAGGTGAGGGTTGTGCTTACAGCCCAACACCGTGCAGGACGTTTGGCATTTGCCAGAGAAAACCAAGATTGGCAAATTCGCCACAGGTGCCCTGTGCTCTTCACAGATGAAAGCAGGTTCACACTGAGCACATGTGACAGACGTGACAGAATCTGGAGACGCCGTGGAGAACGTTCTGCTGCCTGCAACATCCTCCAGCATGACCGGTTTTGGCAGTGGGTCAGTAATGGTGTGGGGTGGCATTTCTTTGGGGGGCCGTACAGCCCTCCATGTGCTCGCCAGAGGTAGCCTGACTGCCATTGGGTACCAAGATGTGATCCTCAGACCCCTTGTGAGACCATATGCTGGTGCGGTTGGCCCTGGGTTCCTCCTAATGCAAGACAATGCTAGACCTGATGTGGCTGGAGTGTGTCAGCAGTTCCTGCAAGACAAAGGCATTGATGCTATGGACTGGCCTGCCCATTCCCCAGACCTGAATCCAATTGAGCACATCTGGGACATCATGTTTCGCTCCATCCACCAACTTCACATTGCACCACAGACTGTCCAGGAGTTGGCAGCTGCTTTAGTCCAGGACTGGGAGGAGATCCCTCAGGAGACCATCCGTCACCTCATCAGGAGCATGCACAGGCGTTGTAGGGAGGTCATACAGGCACGTGGAGGCCACACACACTACTGAGACTCATTTTGACTTGTTTTAAGGACATTACATCAAAGTTGGATCAGCCTGTAGTGTGTTTTTACACTTTAATTTTGAGTGTGACTCCAAATCCAGACCACCATGGGTGGAAAAATTTGATTTCCATTTTTTAATTTTTGTGTGATTTTGTTGTCAGCACATTCAACTATGTAAAGAACAAAGTATTTCATTAGAATATTTAATTCATTTAGATCTAGGATGTGTTATTTTAGTGTTCCCTTTATTTTTTTGAGCAGTCTGTGTGTATATATATATATATATATATATATATATACACACATACATATATACGCGTTTTGTGCCGATACTTGGCATTTAGTCATAGGAATAGCAAGCAAAGCACAACCCCCTATTAAAGGGGAAATGGCCAATCAAATAGAACAACAATTAAAAAACATGTGATAGCTCAGAACCATTGCCCCTATGGGAATAAATTGTGAGTGGGATATGAGTCTTTTTGTAGAATAAATGTTGTATAATTTGAGAATTCAGTACAATATGTAGAGGGAAAGGGAGAGAGACTAAACTTCCTCTCCTACCTTTTTGGTAGGATCAACATCGTGTACAAACACATTTGTTTTTGGGTTTATAATATATTTATTAGTCCATTGATACCTTAGGCCTAGATTTAGAGTTCGGCGGTAGCCGTCAAAACCAGCGTTAGAGGCTCCTAACGCTGGTTTTGGGCGCCCGCTGGTATTTGGAGTCAGTGATTAAAGGGTCTAACGCTCACTTTTCAGCCGCGACTTTTCCATACCGCAGATCCCCCTACGCCATTTGCGTAGCCTATCTTTTCAATGGGATCTTTCTAACGCTGGTATTTAGAGTCGTTTCTGCAGTGAGCGTTAGAGCTCTAACGACAAGATTCCAGCCGCCTGAAAATAGCAGGAGTTAAGAGCTTTCTGGCTAACGCCGGTTTATAAAGCTCTTAACTACTGTACCCTAAAGTACACTAACACCCATAAACTACCTATGTACCCCTAAACCGAGGTCCCCCCACATCGCCGCCACTCGATTAAAATTTTTAACCCCTAATCTGCCGACCGCCACCTACGTTATACTTATGTACCCCTAATCTGCTGCCCCTAACACCGCCGACCCCTGTATTATATCTATTAACCCCTAACTTGCCCCCCACAACGTCGCCGCAAGCTACTTAAAATAATTAACCCCTAATCTTCCGACCGCAAATCGCCGCCACCTACGTTATCCCTATGTACCCCTAATCTGCTACCCCTAACATCGCCGACCCCTATGTTATATTTATTAACCCCTAATCTGCCCCCCACAACGTCGCCGACACCTACCTACACTTATTAACCCCTAATCTGCCGAGCGGACCTGAGCGCTACTATAATAAAGTTATTAACCCCTAATCCGCCTCACTAACCCTATCATAAATAGTATTAACCCCTAATCTGCCCTCCCTAACATCGCCGACACCTACCTTCAATTATTAACCCCTAATCTGCCGACCGGAGCTCACCGCTATTCTAATAAATGTATTAACCCCTAAAGCTAAGTCTAACCCTAACACTAACACCCCCCTAAGTTAAATATTATTTTTATCTAACGAAATAAATTAACTCTTATTAAATAAATAATTCCTATTTAAAGCTAAATACTTACCTGTAAAATACATCCTAATATAGCTACAATATAAATTATAATTATATTATAGCTATTTTAGGATTAATATTTATTTTACAGGCAACTTTGTAATTATTTTAACCAGGTACAATAGCTATTAAATAGTTAAGAACTATTTAATAGTTACCTAGTTAAAATAATAACAAATTTACCTGTAAAATAAATCCTAACCTAAGATATAATTAAACCTAACACTACCCTATCAATAAAATAATTAAATAAACTACCTACAATTACCTACAATTAACCTAACACTACACTATCAATAAATTAATTAAACACAATTGCTACAAATAAATAACATTAAATAAACTATCTAAAGTACAAAAAATAAAAAAGAACTAAGTTACAGAAAATAATAAAATATTTACAAACATAAGAAAAATATTACAACAATTTTAAACTAATTACACCTACTCTAAGCCCCCTAATAAAATAACAAAGCCCCCCAAAATAAAAAATTCCCTACCCTATTCTAAAATACAAATATTACAAGCTCTTTTACCTTACCAGCCCTGAACAGGGCCCTTTGCGGGGCATGCCCCAAGAATTTCAGCTCTTTTGCCTGTAAAAAAAAACATACTATACCCCCCCCCCAACATTACAACCCACCACCCACATACCCCTAATCTAACCCAAACCCCCCTTAAATAAACCTAACACTACCCCCCTGATGATCTTCCTACCTTGTCTTCACCATGCCAGGTTCACCGATCCGTCCTGGCTCCAAGATCTTCATCCAACCCAAGCGGGGGCTAGACATCCACTGAAGAAGTCCAGAAGAGGGTCCAAAGTCTTCCTCCTATCCGGCAAGAAGAGGACATCCGGACCGGCAAACATCTTCTCCAAGCGGCATCTTCTATCTTCTTCCATCCGATGACGACCGGCTCCATCTTGAAGACCTCCAGCGCGGATCCATCCTCTTCTTCCGACGACTAGACGACGAATGACGGTTCCTTTAAGGGACGTCATCCAAGATGGCGTCCCTCGAATTCCGATTGGCTGATAGGATTCTATCAGCCAATCGGAATTAAGGTAGGAATTTTCTGATTGGCTGATGGAATCAGCCAATCAGAATATAGTTCAATCCGATTGGCTGATCCAATCAGCCAATCAGATTGAGCTCGCATTCTATTGGCTGATCGGAACAGCCAATAGAATGCGAGCTCAATCTGATTGGCTGATTGGATCAGCCAATCGGATTGAACTATATTCTGATTGGCTGATTCCATCAGCCAATCAGAAAATTCCTACCTTAATTCCGATTGGCTGATAGAATCCTATCAGCCAATCGGAATTCGAGGGACGCCATCTTGGATGACGTCCCTTAAAGGAACCGTCATTCGTCGTCTAGTCGTCGGAAGAAGAGGATGGATCCGCGCTGGAGGTCTTCAAGATGGAGCCGGTCGTCATCGGATGGAAGAAGATAGAAGATGCCGCTTGGAGAAGATGTTTGCCGGTCCGGATGTCCTCTTCTTGCCGGATAGGAGGAAGACTTTGGACCCTCTTCTGGACTTCTTCAGTGGATGTCTAGCCCCCGCTTGGGTTGGATGAAGATCTTGGAGCCAGGACGGATCGGTGAACCTGGCATGGTGAAGACAAGGTAGGAAGATCATCAGGGGGGTAGTGTTAGGTTTATTTAAGGGGGGTTTGGGTTAGATTAGGGGTATGTGGGTGGTGGGTTGTAATGTTGGGGGGGGGGTATAGTATGTTTTTTTTTACAGGCAAAAGAGCTGAAATTCTTGGGGCATGCCCCGCAAAGGGCCCTGTTCAGGGCTGGTAAGGTAAAAGAGCTTGTAATATTTGTATTTTAGAATAGGGTAGGGAATTTTTTATTTCGGGGGGCTTTGTTATTTTATTAGGGGGCTTAGAGTAGGTGTAATTAGTTTAAAATTGTTGTAATATTTTTCTTATGTTTGTAAATATTTTATTATTTTCTGTAACTTAGTTCTTTTTTATTTTTTGTACTTTAGATAGTTTATTTAATGTTATTTATTTGTAGCAATTGTGTTTAATTAATTTATTGATAGTGTAGTGTTAGGTTAATTGTAGGTAATTGTAGGTAGTTTATTTAATTATTTTATTGATAGGGTAGTGTTAGGTTTAATTATATCTTAGGTTAGGATTTATTTTACAGGTAAATTTGTAATTATTTTAACTAGGTAACTATTAAATAGTTCTTAACTATTTAATAGCTATTGTACCTGGTTAAAATAATTACAAAGTTGCCTGTAAAATAAATATTAATCCTAAAATAGCTATAATATAATTATAATTTATATTGTAGCTATATTAGGATTTATTTTACAGGTAAGTATTTAGCTTTAAATAGGAATAATTTATTTAATAAGAGTTAATTTATTTCGTTAGATAAAAATTATATTTAACTTAGGGGGGTGTTAGTGTTAGGGTTAGACTTAGCTTTAGGGGTTAATACATTTATTAGAATAGCGGTGAGCTCCGGTCGGCAGATTAGGGGTTAATAATTGAAGGTAGGTGTCGGCGATGTTAGGGAGGGCAGATTAGGGGTTAATACTATTTATGATAGGGTTAGTGAGGCGGATTAGGGGTTAATAACTTTATTATAGTAGCGCTCAGGTCCGCTCGGCAGATTAGGGGTTAATAAGTGTAGGTAGGTGTCGGCGACGTTGTGGGGGGCAGATTAGGGGTTAATAAATATAACATAGGGGTCGGCGATGTTAGGGCAGCAGATTAGGGGTACATAGGGATAACGTAGGTGGCGGCGGTTTACGGAGCGGCAGATTAGGGGTTAAAAGTGTAATGCAGGGGTCAGCGATAGCGGGGGCGGCAGATTAGGGGTTAATAAGTGTAAGGTTAGGGGTGTTTAGACTCGGGGTACATGTTAGGGTGTTAGGTGCAGACTTAGGAGGTGTTTCCCCATAGGAAACAATGGGGCTGCGTTAGGAGCTGAACGCTGCTTTTTTGCAGGTGTTAGGTTTTTTTTCAGCTCAAACAGCCCCATTGTTTCCTATGGGAGAATCGTGCACGAGCACGTTTTTGATGCCGGCCGCGTCCGTAAGCAACTCTGGTATCGAGAGTTGCATTTGCGGTAAAAATGCTCTACGCTCCTTTTTTGGAGCCTAACGCAGCATTTGTTTGAACTCTCGATACCAGAGTTAAATTTATGGTGCGGCCAGAAAAAAACCCGCGGAGCGTTAACAGCCCTTTTACCGCCGAACTCTAAATCTAGGCCTTAGAATTTTGTATCCTGTATCCATTTTGAAATATGATCAGTGTAACATGAATTTATTTAATTGTATCACTTTTAATGTTTTCACGTTTTTTAATTGTTACATATTTGATTGGCCATTGCCCCTTTAAATAGGGGATTGTGCTTTGCTTGTTATTCCTATGACACGGCACTAAACGCGTAAGGAGTAGTGCATTTTATGTGTCCGTGCATTATCAATAAAAGGTATTTTTAATTTTACAAGTCCCTTTTTTTTTTTTAGTTCAGCCGCTTTCTTTTTTAACTGTTTTTACAGTATAACCTTTTAACTTCCCAACTTTTTATTTTAAAAAACCTGCAGTAGAACAGTCGCTTATAGATTTCTTGTTCTTAACTATATTTTATTACAAGACCAGAGATTCATATTTTGCTTTAACTTTGCTTTATTGATCTATACAGCTATTTTAAGCACAAATAAAATGTATATGTAGTTAATACATTGAGAAACATAACATCTAAAGCAGTACCATGTGGCCAATACATTTTGTTCCTAATTGCAAAACTTAATAAACTGTTCATAGTACAGATAAACAGCCCAGCAACTGCCAACTCCTTCCCCTTCTCTTTGCTGGTCTCTGAAGATAATTAGTATATTAAACTAAGTGTTTTGCTTGAGTTACATTGTTCATATATAATACATTACATGTTCATTATAAATTATTTCCCTTCCTTGTTTTCATTTCCCACAGCATTTTTTTGTTGTTTCTCTTCCTTTATCACTTTTCTTATCTCTACTGCTTCCTCTCTACCCCCCCTTGCTTTCCCAGGTCAGCCAACCCTCCCCCCATCCGCAATCAATTTTTTTTAAAACAAAAACTCACCTCAACCCCACATATAATTCCCAGCTATTCCCACTGAATAATTGAGATTTGTGTTGGTCGATCTTTCATTCCTTCCGCCTGAACATCACTCCCTGACTCCCTTTCTATTGCTCCAGCATGATACATCTGCCCGTCTCTTCCCTATATATCATTTTTGTTTTTTTTGTCTGGTGGGTTTTCTCTGTTCCCATTCCTATTGTAGGCTGCTTGCCAAGCTGTCCTGACTACTCTTTTAACCTGTTTGTTTCAGCAACTAAAAATTTGGATTCCTTAACTGCTGAGCATTTTAATGATTCTTAGAAATATTGCTGGTCTGATTTAGAAATAAATCCTAAAAAAAAGAAGCCATAGAAAAGGGTCCTTTGCTTGGTGCAGGTTTATAAGTAATATTTTTCTGTTCAAAACTTAAAAGTGACAATTTTACCCAGTCATCAATGTAAAGGCGCTACCAGCCTTCCAAAATTAAGGCTATTCACCTTCTCAAGGAATTTCTTTTTGACAAAGATTGGCTTGTGAGAGCGCAGATAAACAAATGCATATATTATCATCTTTCCTCAATTAAGAACATAGGAAATATATTTGTTATTTCTGCTTTGTCTTCACCAAATCCTGAAGCTATAGGTTAGACACAGAGGAGAGTGTCTATTCATTTACTTGAACAACATTCTCCTCCCTTAAGCAAGATCAAGTTTCATTGAAGGAAAAAAGTTTGTGTTTTTAAACAAAATAATGCAAAACAATATTTTCTAGATTTTCAAATAGATATCCTTACTCTTTTAGTCTTTTCAAAGAGAAAATATAAAATATAAAGAAGAAGCTTTATCTAGTCATACAGACACTGTCCTTTCCTCGGATCCTTGGCTTAGATTATAGTTACAATCATCCGCAACCCAAGCATTTTGTTATCTCCTTTACATCATCGTGGTCTTCAACTGTTAAATATGTAAAGGGACAGTCTACTCCAGAATTGTTATTGTTTAAAAAGAAAGATAATCCCTTTATTACCCACTACACAGTGTTGCATAACCAACACGGTTATATTTATATACTTTTTACCTCTTTGATTACCTTGTATTTAAGACTCTGCAGACTACCTCCGTATTTCATTGGGCAGACTTGCATTTTAGCCAATTGGTGCCCTCTCATAAGTAACTCCACGGGCGTGAGCACAATGTTATCTATATGGCACACATGAACTAGCGCACTCTAGCTGTGAAGAACTATCACATGCATTCAGATAAGAGGCAGCCTTCAAGGGCTTAGAAATTAGCATATGAGCCTACCTAGGTTTAGCTTTCAACTAAGAATACCAAGAGAACAAAGCAAATTTGATGATAAAAGTAAATTGGAACGTTGTTTATCTGTCTGAATCATGAAAGTTTAATTTTGACTAGACTGTGTCTTTAATATCTCAAGAATGGTCTTTATTATTCTCACAATAATAGTTTATTCTTAGAGTCCTGGAACAGGAGGGTTCCTTTTATGTTCCAAATCCAATTCTAGAATCAGATGCACGCTATTTAGTGTTCTGCCTTTCACCTATTTAATAGATGCGCTACCTGGCTACAATTAGCTAATATTACATATTGTCACAAATCATTATTAAATATTTTTTTTTTATATTTTGCAATTAATTTGTGCTTTGAATGGCTTAAAGTTATATGAAACCCAAGCATTTTCTTTTGTGATTCAGAGAGAGCATTGATTTTTTTTATTTTTTTTTTTAAGTTTCCAATTTACTACTGATATCAAATTTGCTTCGTCCCCATGATATTCTGTGTTGAAGAAATACCTAGGTAGGCATCTGGAGCACTGCATGGCAGGAAATAGTGCTGCCATCTAGTGCTCTTACAAATGGTTAACATTCTTGCAAAACTGCCTCCATATAGTGCTGCAGGCACGTGCACGCTGCTGAGCTTACATTCCTGCTTTTCAACAAAAGATACCAAATGAATGAAGACTTTGTATTAAAATGTTTCGGCTAGATTTAGAGTTTGGCGTTAGCCGTCAAAAGCAGCGTTAAGGGGTCCTAATGCTGCTTTTGGCCGCCCGCTGGTATTTAGAGTCAGGCAGGAAAGGGTCTAACGCTCACTTCCCTACCGCGATTCCAGGCTACCGCAGATCCCCTTACGCCAATTGCGTATCCTATCTTTCTTTCATGTAATTAGCAAGAGTCCATGAGCTAGTGACGTATGGGATATACATTCCTACCAGGAGGGGCAAAGTTTCCCAAACCTTAAAATGCCTATAAATACACCCCTCACCACACCCACAATTCAGTTTTACAAACTTTGCCTCCGATGGAGGTGGTGAAGTAAGTTTGTGCTAGATTCTACGTTGATATGCGCTCCGCAGCAAGTTGGAGCCCGGTTTTCCTCTCAGCGTGCAGTGAATGTCAGAGGGATGTGAGGAGAGTATTGCCTATTTGAATGCAGTGATCTCCTTCTACGGGGTCTATTTCATAGGTTCTCTGTTATCGGTCGTAGAGATTCATCTCTTACCTCCCTTTTCAGATCGACGATATACTCTTATATATACCATTACCTCTGCTGATTCTCGTTTCAGTACTGGTTTGGCTTTCTACAAACATGTAGATGAGTGTCCTGGGGTAAGTAAATCTTATTTTCTGTGACACTCTAAGCTATGGTTGGGCACTTTGTTTATAAAGTTCTAAATATATGTATTCAAACATTTATTTGCCTTGACTTCAACTTTCCTTATTTTTCAGACAATCAGTTTCATATTTGGGATAATGCATTTGAATTAATCATTTTTTCTTACCTTTCAAAAATTTGACTCTTTTTTCCCTGTGGGCTGTTAGGCTTGCGGGGGCTGAAAATGCTTCATTTTATTGCGTCATTCTTGGCGCGGATTTTTTTGGCGCAAAAATTCTTTTCCGTTTCCGGCGTCATACGTGTCGCCGGAGTTGCGTCATTTTTTTGACGTTATTTTGCGCCAAAAATGTCGGCGTTCCGGATGTGGCGTCATTTTTGGTGCCAAAAGCATTTAGGCGCCAAATAATGTGGGCGTCTTGTTTGGCGCTAAAAAAATATGGGCGTCTCTTTTGTCTCCACATTATTTAAGTCTCATTATTTATTGCTTCTGGTTGCTAGAAGCTTGTTCACTGGCATTTTTTTCCCATTCCTGAAACTGTCATTTAAGGATTTTGTTCAATTTTGCTTTATATGTTGTTTTTTCTATTACATATTGCAAGATGTTCCACGTTGCAACTGAGTCAGAAGATACTTTAGGAAAATCACTGCCGGGGCTGGAGCTACCAAGCTAAGTGTATCTGCTATAAATTTTTGGTATCTGTTTCTCCAGCTGTTGTTTGTATTGCATGTCATGACAAACTTATTAATGCAGATAAAATTTCCTTTAGTACTGTTATATTACCTGCTGCTGTTCCGTCAACATCTAAATTTCAGAGTGTTCCTGATAAACATAAGAGATTTTATTTTTTAAATCCATTTAGAAGGCTATGTCTGTTATTTCTCCTTCTAGTTTACATAAAAGTCCTTTAAAACTTCTCTTTTTTTCAGATGAATTTTTAAATGAACATCATCATTCTGATACTGATAATGGTTCTTCTGGTTCAGAGGTTTCTGTCTCAGAGGTTGATGCTGATAAATCTTTGTATTTGTTCAAGATGGAATTTATTCGTTCTTTATTTTAAAGAAGTATTAATTGCTTTAGATATAGAGGATTCTGGTCCTCTTGATACTGAATCCAAACGTTTAAATAGGGTTTTTAAATCTCCTGTAGTTATTCCAGAAGTGTTTAATCTCCCTGATGTTTTTTCTGAAGTAATTTCCAGGGAATGGAATAATTTGGGTAATTCTTTTACTCCTTCTAAACGTTTAAGCAATTATATCCTGTGCCATCTGACAGATTAGAGTTTTTTGGGACAAAATCCCTAAGGTTTGGGGCTGTCTCTATTCCTGCTAAAATGTACTACTATTTCTACGGCAGATAGTACTAAATTTAAGGATCCTTTAGATAAGAAAATTGAATCCTTTCTAAGAAAAGTTTACTTATGTTCAGGTAATCTTCTTAGACCTGCTATATTTTTACCGGATGTTGCTGCAGCTTCAACTTTTTGGTTAGAAGTTTTAGCACAACAAGTAACAGATCATAATTTTATAGCATTATTATTATTCTATAACATGCTAATAATTTTATTGGTGATACCATCTTTTGATATCATTAGTGTTGATGTCAGGTATATGTCTCTAGCTATTTTAGCTAGAAAAGCTTTATGGATTAAACTTGGAATGCTGATATGTCTTCTAAGTCAACTTTGTTTTCCCTTTCTGTCCAGGGTGATAATCATTTTTTCGTTCTTTTTTTCATAATAAGGAACAAAAGCCTGATCCTTCATCCTCAGGAGCGGTATCAGTTTGGAAACTTTTTCCAGTTTGGAATATATCCAAGCCTTATAGAAACCTATAGTCAGCTCCTAAGTACCCATGAAGGTGCGGCCCTTTTTTCCAGTTCAGCTGGTATGGGGCAGATTACGTTTTCTTCAAAGGAATTTGGATCAATTCCGTTCTCAATCTCTGGTTTCAGAACATTGTTTCAGAAAGGTACAGAATTGGCTTCAAGTTAAGGCCTCCTGCTAAGAGATTTTTTTCTTTCCCGTGTCCCAGTTAACACAGCAAGGCTCAGCATTTCTGAAATGTGTTTCAGATCTAGAGTTGGCTGGAGTAATTATGCCAGTTCCAGTTCTGGAACAGGGACTAGGGTTTTATTTTATCTCTTCATTGTACCAAAGAAGGTCAATTCCTTCAGACCAGTTCCGGATCTATCAATATTGAATCGTTATGTAAGGATACCAACATTCAAGATGGTTACTGTAGGACTATTCTGCCTTTTGTTTAGTAAGGGCATTATATGTCTACAATAGATTTACAGGATGTGTATCTGCATATTCCGATTCATCCAGATCATTTTTAGTGTCTGAGATTCTCTTTTTAGACAAGCATTACCAGTTTTGTGGCTCTACCGTTTGGCCTAGCCTCAGTTCCAAGAATTTTTTTTCAAAGATTCTCGGTGCCCTTCTTTCTGTATTCAGAGAACGGGGTTTTGGTATTTCCTTATTTGGACGATTATCTTGGTATTTGCTCAGTCTTCTCATTCGAAGAATCTCATGCGAATCGATTTGTGTTGTTTCTTCAAGATCATGGTTGGAGGATCAATTTACCAAAAAGTTCATTGATTCCTCAGTCAAGGGTAACCTTTCTGGGTTTCCAGATAGATTCAGTGTCCATGACTCTGTCTTTAACAGACAAAAGACGTCTAAAATTGATTTCAGCTTGTCGAAACCTTCAGTCACAATCATTCCCTTCGGTAACCTTATGCATGGAAATTCTAGGTCTTATGACTGCTGCATCGGACGCGATCCCCTTTGCTCGTTTTCACATGCGACCTCTTCAGCTCTGTATGCTGAATCAATGGTGCAAGGATTACACAAAGATATCTCAATTTATATCTTTAAAAACCGATTGTTCGACACTCTCTAACGTGGTGGACAGATCACCATCGTTTAATTTAGGGGGCTTCTTTTTGTGCTTCCGACCTGGACTGTAATTTCAACAGATACAAGTCTCACAGGTTGGGGAGCTGTGTGGGGATCTCTGACGGCACAAGGAGTTTGGGAATCTCAGGAGGTGAGATTACCGATCAATATTTTGGAACTCCGTGCAATTTTCAGAGCTCTTCAGTTTTGGCCTCTTCTGTAGAGAGAATCGTTCATTTGTTTTCAGACAGACAATGTCACAACTGTGGCATACATCAATCATCAAGGAGGGACTCACAGTCCTCTGGCTATGAAAGAAGTATCTCGAATTTTTTTGGTTTGGGCGGAATCCAGCTCCTGTCTAATCTCTGCGGTTTATATCCCAGGTGTAGACAATTGGGAAGCGGATTATCTCAGCCGCCAAATGTTCCATCCGGGCGAATGGTCTCTTCACCCAGAGGTATTTCTTCAGATTGTTCAAATGTGGGAACTTCCAGAAATAGATCTGATGGCGTCTCATCTAAACAAGAAACTTCCCAGATATCTGTCCAGATCCCGGGATCCTCAGGCGGAGGCAGTGGATGCATTTTCACTTCCTTGGAAGTATCATCCTGCCTATATCTTTCCGCCTCTAGTTCTTCTTCCAAGAGTAATCTCCAAGATACTGAAGGAATGCTCGTTTGTTCTGCTGGTAGCTCCGGCATGGCCTCACAGGTTTGGTATGCGGATCTTGTCCGGATGGCCTCTTGCCAACCATGGACTCTTCCATTAGACCAGACTTTCTGTCGCAAGGTCCTTTTTTCCATCAGGATCTGAAATCCTTAAATTTATAGGTATGGAGATTGAACGCTTGATTCTTGGTCAAAGAGATTTCTCTGACTCTGTGATTAATACTATGTTACAGGCTCGTAAATCTGTATCTAGAGAGATATATTATAGAGTCTGGAAGACTTATATTTTTTGGTGTCTTTCTCATCATTTTTCTTGGCATTCTTTTAGAATGCCGAGAATTTTTTTTCAGTTTCTTCAGGATGGTTTAGATAAGGGTTTGTCTGCAAGTTCCTTGAAAGGACAAATCTCTGCTCTTTCTGTTCTTTTTCACAGAAAGATTGCTATTCTTCCTGATATTCATTGTTTTGTACAAGCTTTGGTTCGTATAAAACCTGTCATTAAGTCAATTTCTCCTCCTTGGAGTTTGATTTTGGTTCTGGGAGCTCTTCAAGCTCCTCCCTTTGAACCTATGCATTCATTGGTCATTAAATTACTTTTTTGGGAAGTTTTGTTCCTTTTGGCCATCTCTTCTGCCAGAAGAGTTTCTGAATTATCTGCTCTTTTCTTGTGAGTCTCCTTTTCTGTTTTTTCATCAGGATAAGGCGGTGTTGCGAACTTCTTTTGAATTTTTACCTAAAGTTGTGATTTCCAACAACATTAGTAGAGAAATTGTGGTTCCTTCATTATGTCCTAATCTTAAGAATTCTAAGGAGAAAGCATTGCATTCTTTGCATGTTGTTAGAGCTTTGAAATATTATGTTGAAGCTACTAAGTCTTTCCGAAAGACTTCTAGTCTATTTGTTATCTTTTCCGGTTCTAGAAAAGGCCAGAAAGCTTCTGCCATTTCTTTGGCATCTTGGTTGAAATCTTTAATTCATCTTGCCTATGTTGAGTCGGGTAAAACTCCGCCTCAGAGGATTACAGCTCATTCTACCAGGTCAGTTTCTACTTCCTGGGCGTTTAGGAATGAAGCTTCGGTTGATCAGATTTGCAAAGCAGCAACTTGGTCCTCTTTGCATACTTTTTCAATTCTACCTTTTTGATGTATTTTCTTCTTCTGAAGCAATTTTTGGTAGAAAAGTACTTCAGGCAGCGGTTTCAGTCTGAATCTTCTGCTTATGTTTTTTATTAAACTTTATTTTGGGTGTGGATTATTTTCAGCAGGAATTGGCTGTCTTTATTTTATCCCTCCCTCTCTAGTGACTCTTGTGTGGAAAGATCCACATCTTGGGTAATCATTATCCCATACGTCACTAGCTCATGGACTCTTGCTAATTACATGAAAGAAAACATAATTTATGTAAGAACTTACCTGATAAATTCATTTCTTTCATATTAGCAAGAGTCCATGAGGCCCACCCTTTTTGTGGTGGTTATGATTTTTTTGTATAAAGCACAATTATTCCAATTCCTTATTTTATATGCTTTCGCACTTTATCACCCCACTTCTTGGCTATTCGTTAAACTGAATTGTGGGTGTGGTGAGGGGTGTATTTATAGGCATTTTAAGGTTTGGGAAACTTTGCCCCTCCTGGTAGGAATGTATATCCCATACGTCACTATGGACTCTTGCTAATATGAAAGAAATGAATTTATCAGGTAAGTTCTTACATAAATTATGTTTTTCAATGGGATCTGCCTAACGCTGGTATTTGGAGTCTTGGGAGAAGTGAACGGTAGACCCTCTACCGACAAGACTCCTAACGCCAAAAAAAGTCAATAGTTAAGAGCTTTATGGGCTAACGCCGGAATATAAAGCTCTTAACTACTGTGCTCTAAAGTACACTAACACCCATAAACTACCTATGTACCCCTAAACCGAGGCCCCCCCACATCGCCGCCACTCTAATAAAATTTTTTAACCCCTAATCTGCCGACCGGACATCGCCGCCACCTACGTTATACTTATGAACTCCTAATCTGCTGCCCCTAACATCGCCGACCCCTATATTATATTTATTAACCCCTAATCTGCCCCCCCAACGTTGCCGCTACCTAACCACTTATTAACCCCTAATCTGCCGACCAGACCTCGCTGCCACTATAATAAATGTATTAACCCCTAAACCGCCGCACTCCCGCCTCGCAAACACTAGAATAAATAGTATTAACTCCTAATCTGCCCTCCCTAACATCGCCGCCACCTACCTACAATTATTAACCCCTAATCTGCCGCCCGCACTGTCGCCGCTACTATAATAAAGTTATTAACCCCTAAACATAACTCTAACCCTAACACCCCCTAACATAAATTTATTTTAACTAGGTAGCTATTAAATAGTTATTAACTATTTAATAGCTTTTGTACCTAGTTAAAATAAATACAAAGTTGCCTGTAAAATAAATATAAATCCTAAAATAGCTACAATGTAATTATTAATTATATTGTAGCTATATTAGGGTTAATTTTATACGTAAGTATTTAGTTTTAAATAGGAATAATTTAGTTAATTTTAGGAATATTATTTCGTTTAATATAAATTATATTTATGTTAGAGGGGTGTTAGGGTTATGTTTAGGGGTTAATAACTTTATTATAGTAGCGGCGACGGTGCGGGCGGGAGATTAGGGGTTAATAATTGTAGGTAGGTGGCAGCGATGTTAGGGAGGGCAGATTAGGGGTTAATACTATTTATTCTAGTGTTTGCGAGGCGGGAGTGCGGCAGTTTAGGGGTTAATACATTTATTACATTGGTGGCGAGGTCCGGTCAGCAGATTAGGGGTTAATAAGTGTTGGTAAGGTAGCGGCGACGTGGTGGGGGCAGATTAGGTGTTAATAAATATAATATATGGGGTCGGCGGTGTTGGGGGCAGCAGATTAGGGGTTCATAGGGATAATGTAGGTTGCGTTGGTGTCCGGAGCGGAAGATTAGGGGTTAATAATAATATGCAGGGGTCAGCGATAGCGGGGACGGCAGATTAGGGGTTAATAAGTGTGAGGTTAGGGGTGTTTAGACTCGGGGTTCATGTTAGGGTGTTAGGTGCAGACTTAGAAAGTGTTTCCCCAAAGGAAACAATGGGGCTGCGTTAGGAGCTGAACGCTGCTTTTTTGCAGGTGTTAGGTTTTTTTTCAGCCAGCTCAGCCCCATTGTTTCCTATTTGGATATCGTGCACGAGCACATTTTCCCAGCTTACCGCTACTGTAAGCAACGCTGGTATTGAGAGTTGAAGTGGAGCTAAGTTAGGCTCAACGCAGCCTTTTTTGAGCCTAACGCAACCCCTCAGACAACTCTAAATACCAGCGTTGTTGGAAGGGTGCGTTGGGAAAAAAAGCAGCGTTAGCTACGCGGGTCTTTACCGACAAAACTCTAAATCTAGCCGTTAGTTTCTAAGAAACAGCAAACCTATTTCCTTATTTGTATGGACAACATTTATATTCTCTGAGACGAAAATCAGAAGGTGCCAAATACATTTTTTTTTACAAATACTAAAAAAATACTTTTTAATTGTCTGGATTATTTTTAAGACAAATTTGGTTACCAGCTTCTTGAATTCAGCAGCAGATTGGATTGGATTCCCTGAAAATGTTGTTTGTTCACAGGAATATTCCAGTCTAAGTTCACCTTCCCCAGCTTTATTTCCCCATGTCCCAAACCTTTTTGCAAATCTATAAAGGAATCCTCACTCCACTGGTCACCTATTATTCTCTGTGCCTCATACTGTGGCTGATTTGATGATTTCAGTAGATCCTAGTCCCTTGAGTGGGATTTCTCAGGGATCTAGGAATCAGGAATCATGTGCCCCTGGTAATAAAAAAAAAATACTATTACAAATCCACATTGTTCAGATGGCAGGACTTGATCACAAGAGGATCTTGTGCCATTTCAGCTTCTTTAAATAAAGATTAAACCCAATTTTTTTATGATCCAGATAGAGTATTGATTTAAAACAACTCTCCCATTTGCTCATTTATCTCATTTGTTTCATTCTTTTGGTATCCTATGTTTAAAAGCATACCTAGGTTAACTTGATAACTGCTGGTTGGTTTATGTACAAGAAATGCAAAAAGAATTTGCAAAACAAAAGAAAAGACTGCCTGTCGCTAAAAAGATTACATCAAAACCCAAATTCAGATTAATGTGAAAGAAGATGAGTGTATTTAAAATTTGTCTCATAGAAAAGGCCACTTATACTAAATAACTTTATTGGAGACAACGAAATAGTCCGGCTGGACTAGTACACACGCACACACACCTTTGGGAATTGGTTGGGAACATAATACTAAACTTCCAAAAAAGCTTTTTTGGAAGTTTAGTATTATGTTCCCAACCAATTCCACTTGACGTTTACTATCTATATATTTACTTACATTTCCTAATTTTATTACTTAAAGACAATACTGATATTTAGACAAACGTTATAATATCAAACAGGGTTATAAGTTACCCGCTAATTTGCAGAGTCACTCTGAGCAACACCACATGTGTGGTCTATATAAATTGAACGTTTTAGCCCCTGATAATCTTGGGAATATATTATATATAGATAAGAACTAAGTGTTTTGACTTAAAAACACATATGTAAAATCAGTGGTTACATTTGATAATTTGTACTTCTCCAAAGGAGACTCTTATATGTACCCAGCGGTGAGACATTAAAATACACATAATATCAATTTGAATACTGACTTGTGCAAGATTGAGCTATAATTTGTATATGTGAGCTATTTGTAACAGAATTTCATCAGGTGATATACTCCACAGTGTTACTTTGTTTCACCCGCTCACATCTGCTATATAAGCAGGAGCTAAGCAAAGTATAGAACTTGATTCCTTTAATTTTTTTATTTATAAACCTGCTGTTGAAACCATAGGCAATACCTTATGCTAGGGTTATTCAATATTGCCACTTAATGGTTAAAATATCAGAATATTTTTCTGACTTTTACACATTTAAAATCCTTTTACAGTGTTCATCATTTACTGAGTTCAAGCTAGTTTTAAAAAGGTGTGTGTGTGTGTGCGTGTGTACTAGTCCAGCCGGACTATTTTGTTGTCTCCAATAAAGTTATATAGTAATTGGCAAGAGTCCATGAGCTAGTGACGTATGTGATATACAATCCTACCAGGAGGGGCAAAGTTTCCCAAACCTCAAAATGCCTATAAATACACCCCTCACCACACCCACAATTCAGTTTTACAAACTTTGCCTCCTATGTAGGTGGTGAAGTAAGTTTGCGCTAAGATTTCTACGTTGATATGCGCTTCTCAGCATTTTTGAAGCCCGTTTCCTCTCAGAGTACAGTGAATGTCAGAGGGTTGTGAAGGGAGTATCACCTATTGAATGCAATGGTTTTCCTCACGGGAGATCTATTTCTTAGGTTCTCTGTTATCGGTCGTAGAGATTCATCTCCTACCTCCCTATTCAGATCGACGATATACTCTCATATTCCATTACCTCTACTGATAACTGTTTCAGTACTGGTTTGGCTATCTGCTATATGTGGATGGGTGTCTTCAGGTAAGTATGTTTTCATTACTTAAGACACTCTCAGCTATGGTTTGGCACTTTATGTATTTATATAAAGTTTTAAATATATGTATTGTACTTATATTTGCCATGATTCAGGTTTCAGTATATTTCCTTTTGCAGACTGTCAGTTTCATATCTGGGAAATGCATTTTTTAGAAATGTATTTCTTACCTGGGGTGTAGTATTTTTTCAATTGACTGACTGTCATTTTTCTAAATCGCGGGCAGAATTAGGCTCGCGAAGGCGCAAAATGCTAAAGGTTATTGCGTCATTTTTGGCACGAGATTTTTTGGCGCAAAGTTATGTTCGTTGACGCAAATTCGTCATTTCTGGCGTCTTAGTTGACGCCGAGTCCTTTCACAAGGTTGCGTCATCTATGACGCGAGTGTGTCGTTTCCGGACGTTTTTGGCGCCAAAAAATATTTTTCTGTTGTGCGTCATACTTGGCGTGAAATATTTTCATTATTTTAGACCCCATTCCTATTTGCCTCTTGCCTTATACTATGTCAAAGGGCTATTCTGTTTGCATTTTTTTCCCATTCCTGAAACTGCCATATAAGGAAATTGATCATTTTGCTTTATATGTTGTTTTTTTCTCTTACATTTGCAAGATGTCTCAATCTGTTCCTGTCTCAGAATTCACTGCTGGATCCCTGCTGCCTGATAACAGTTCTACCAAAGCTAAGTGCATTTGTTGTAAACTTGTGGAGATTATACCTCCAGCTGTGGTTTGTAATAGTTGTCATGATAAACTTTTACATGCAGATAATGTATCCATCAGTAGTAGTTCATTACCTGTTGCTGTTCCCTCAACATCTAATGCACAAGATATACCTGTAAATTTAAAATAATTTATTTCTGATTCTATTCAGAAGGCTTTGTCTGCCATTCCGCCTTCTAATAAACGTAAAAGGTCTTTTAAAACTTCTCATAAGGTTGATGAAATTTCAAATGACCAGCAACATACTGAATTATCCTTCTCTGATGAGGATCTATCTGATTCAGAAGATCCTGCCACAGATATTGACACTGATATATCCTCTTATTTATTTAAATTGGAGTATATTTGTTCTTTGTTAAAAGAAGTGTTGATTACATTGGATATGGAGGAAACTAGTCCTCTTTATATTAAAACTAGTAAACATTTAAATTCTGTTTATAAACCTTCTGTGGTTATTCGAGAGGTTTTTCCAGTTCCTGATGCTATTTCTGATATGATTTCTAAGGAATGCAATAAGCCTGGTACTTCTTTTATTCCTTCTTCAAGGTTTAAAAAATTGTATCCTTTGCCAGAAGTTAGATTGGAGTTTTGGGAAAAGATCCCCAAAGTTGATGGGGCTATCTCTACTCTTGCTAAACGTACTACTATTCCTACGGAAGATAGTACTTCTTTTAAAGATCCTTTAAATAGGAAACTTGAATCTTATCTAAGGAAAGCTTATTTATATTCAGGTCATCTTCTTAGGCCTGTAATTTCTTTGGCTGATGTTGCAGCTGCTTCAACTTTTTGGTTGGATACTTTAGCGCAACAAGTATCGGATCATGATTTGTCTAGCATTGTTAAGTTGATTCAACATGCTAATAATTTCATTTGTGATGCAATTTTTTTAATAAAAATTGATGTTAAATCTATGTCTTTAGCTATTTTAGCTAGAAGAGCTTTGTGGCTCAAATCTTGGAATGTTGATATGACTTCTAAATCCAGATTGCTATCTCTTTCTTTCCAAGGTAATAAATTATTTGGTTCTCAGTTGGATTCAATAATTCAACTGTTACTGGGGGGAAGGGAGTTTTTTTGCCTCAGGATAAAAAACCTAAGGGTAAATCGAAAGCTTTTAACCGTTTTCGTTCCTTTCGTCAAAATAAGGAACAGAAACCTAGTCCTTCCCCCAAGGAATCTGCTTCCAATTGGAAACCTTCTTCAAATTGGAATAAATCCAAGCCATTTAAGAGATCAAAACCAGCCCCCAAGTCCGCATGAAGGTGCGGCCCTCATTTCAGCTCAACTGGTAGGGGGCAGATTAAAAGTTTTCAAAGAGGTTTGGATCAATTCGGTCCAAAATCATTGGATTCAGAGTATTGTCTCTCAGGGGTACAGAATAGGATTCAGAGTAACACCGCCTGTGAGAAGATTTTTTCTCACGCATTCCGGTAAACCCAGTAAAGGCTCAGGCTTTTCTGAAGTGTGTTTCAGACCTGGAGTTATCAGGGGTAATCATGCCAGTTCCGTTTCAGGAACAGGGTCTGGGGTTTTATTCAAATCTATTCATTGTCCCAAAGAAAGAGAATTCATTCAGACCAGTTTTGGATCTAAAGATTTTGAATCGATATGTAAGAGTACCAACTTTCAAAATGGTGACTATAAGGACTATTCTGCCTTTTGTTCAGCAAGGGCATTATATGTTCACAATAGACTTACAGGATGCATATCTTCATATTATGATTCATCCAGATCATTATCAGTTCCTGAGATTCTCTTTTCTAGACAAGCGTTACCAATTTGTTGAAATACCTGTTACACTATGCAAGCGTAACTCTAGGGGGCGCTAGAAGAAATATATAATTTTTAAAAATATAATTTTTAAAAAAAGGCCAACCAAGGCCTAATATAAATATAGATGTATTACAACAATCTGTAGGATAATACTGAAGTATAGTAAAAACAATAAACACTATAAAAATAATATAAAATGATCAGATAATGTATAAAGACAAAATAATAATGACAATTACAGAAAAAATGACACATGGACTCTCATCAAATGTGATGTGATGAGATCAATATAAACAGAAAATGCAGCTTAAAACAATATATAACTAATAAATAGTATTAAGTCTCTAATAAGTTCTTATCTGTATATGATATTGATGCTCAGACAGTCCCAAGATTAGGAGGGCACTTCAGAGGTTTATTAGTCCTCCTGGGTAGCACATATATAAGATTCTCCCTTAGATCCAGAAGTCAGCTCCTTGTCATAAAACCAGTCTGGGTAAATACTCTCTCTGTGCAAAGAAAATCACAAAGACAAGGGCGCCTCCTCGTGTGATATAGTTTGGACAAATGTAAAAAAAGGTGAATACAGATTTTATACTCACAAGTAAAGCAGCACTCTGTTGTGCTTATAGAGGCAGACTGGGAGTTCACAGTGTCCCAGTTCACTGACCAAGGCAGTGCAACAAATCACTCCAGGGTAGATTTCAATCAAGCTCAGGCTCTCAGCGAAGAGTTAAAATACCATAGTTTAATGGTGCAGTAAAATACAATATAAAGGCATGCTCTGGAGGTGGTTTCCGGAGGAGGAGCTTGCACCCAGGTTCAGGTGTGCAAGGTGTGCACGCTTCTATCCCCTGCAGTTAATCCATTGGCGGAGTTTTTGCGCTGGATTCCTTACTGACCGAGGAAAAAGACTTTGCAGCCGGCTTGGCCTTTCTCAAGCCTGGAGGAACCACACAAAGCGCAGAACCATACAGCGCTTTAAAATCACCAGGACCGGCTCTATACAAAGAGCAACCTGTATAAACACCTGAGAGAAAAAATATAACAACATCGGCAGTCCCCCCCTACCTCCGGTGCAGCGTGAGGGGGGTAGATAGCCAAACACCAAGAGGACCGGCAAGCTGATAAATACAATATATGCTTAACAAAACTTTAAAGCAGATAAAGCTTACTTCTAAAAACCGCATGAATAAATATGTGGAAAGAAAGCCAGCTCTGAAGTTATACAAGCATACACTCGATGGTTAATACACTGAGATAAGGTCAGAGAACTAACTGGTCTAAATAAATAATCTCACCAGCTTTTTAGCGGGGAATAAGTACCCTGAAGGCTACCGGAGGACCCCTTGACTGAGACAAGTGCCTGGAGGTCGGTGGATTGGGATCGGCAGCAGGAGCGGATTGACGGAGAGTCAACATCCACGGCTGTCTCTACACCTCCTCCCCCCCACCGGTGCTGCGAGGGGGAGGCAACGTTGCACTGCTACGGAATCTCCAAGGGGCCAAATTCTAAAGAAATCATATAGTGAAGACATACCAGCACGATCTTACCCTGCATTTTTTGATAAAAAGGTCCGGCAGCAGGAGTGGACTAACGGAAGATCGATATCCACGGCTGTCTCTACATCTCCTCCCCCCCACCGGTGCTGCGAGGGGGAGGCAACGTTGCAGCGCTAAGGAGTCTTCAAGGGGCTAAAACCTCAAGAAATTACAAGGTGAAAGTATTGGAGACTCCGGGCAACCGGAGCAGGTTTGATCTAACACCCCCACACAGATAAAGACACCAGCACGATTTCACCCTGCACCGCTTGATAAAAGCCAGAAGTTAAAATCATAAATACTGTTGTCAGCCCGTGATGGTCTGTGTTAATCCAGGAAACAGAGGGGCTGCAGAGTCATTCTACAGGAATGGAGTCGCTGGAGGGGTGAGTGCTGGACATTGTTGGAGCTAAACTTAGTTAACAGATAAGGATTAATAATTGCAGAGATATACAAAAGGGGACTCTTGGACTGACATCTCTCATAGTTAACCAACGGGAAAAAAACTTGTCTAAATTAATCCAGTGAGAGAACTATTTTTTGTTTTGCTCTGTTTAACATAACGATAATTATTGTTTATTTACAACATTACCTATTACTTGCCAGCATTAAGTAACTAAAAGGATTTTTCAAATGGGAATGTATTAACTAATCTTAGAAAGTTGTTAGAATCCTAAACTGAAAAATTAGATCAGAGGTTAAAATTGATCTGATTGAATCAAGCATAGACCGCCTAATTGTGGTTAAATGTTAAATAGTTTATGTCTATAAATCCACAAATTCAATCGTATTTTTATATATTAATCACTGAGACCATTAAGGGAATATTTTAAGGCGAGAAACACCTAAACTTAAGAATTGTTATTGCTTGAATGCTCCTAATAGGAATTACTGAAAACTAGAAGTTTAACTGATATACCTAATTAGGCTAGAAGAATTGGTTGAATTAGAAGTCGGTTTATATTAAATTTTAATATTTAGATAAAAAGGTACTACTTATCTCTATACACCACGAAGGAGTCTGAGGTTAATGAGTTAAAACTTAACATAGTGGAATCCCCTGACAAAACATACACCCGAAATCAAAACAATTAGAGATTATTCTTAAATTAAACTTATTGAGAGCCATATTCTGGTCTTAAACACATAAGAAAATAAAACACAGGTTTTTTTTAGTGCATAAATTTTCCTTTTTTTTCCCCTCTTCTTTCCTTTTTCTCTTTCCTTTTTTTCCCTCTATTTCGTATTTCTTTCTTTCCTCACTTCCTCACCCCTTCTATCTATCACTACCACCCTACACACTTTTTTTTCACTCTCACATTGGAAATTAATAACTCACTTTTTTTTTTTTTTTTTTTCTCATCACTTATACATGGATAAATTCATCACCTCACCTACTGTCACAAACAAAATTAAACCAGATATGGTAGTCAAACACAGGGATCGTAGAAATAAAAACTCTATTGAAACTTTAGCAGAAATTCACCCTGAAAGCAATAGTACAACCACTCAAAACCCTAAACCAGCTCAAGAAACACAACTTCTAGTTTCTAGTATCTTAGAGGCAATCACACCTAAATTTGAATCATTAAAATTAGAAATTAAGCAAGATATAACAACCTTAACAACAGAAGTAAGGCAATTCTCTAATAGACTCCAAGAAGCTGAACAAAGGATCTCAGACCTGGAGGATGTGACAAATATAGCCTTACCAAAGTTAGAGAGTACTCAAATTGATTTAATTAAGATTCAAAATAGACTAGATGAATTGGAAAACAGATCTAGACGAAACAATTTAAGAGTTATTGGAATCCCAGAATCCAATCAACCAGAAGACCTCATGAAGTTAATGACACATACTTTACCACAATTATTAAAGATTCCCTCACCTCAAGCACCAATTATTATTGAGAGAGTAAACAGACTGGGGAGACTAGGAGACAGCATGGGGGATTCTGTTAGACCAAGACCAATCATTGCAAGATTTCTTAATTATCAAGATAAAGAATTGTATCTACAATTCTATCGTAAAAATCAACCAATAATTCATAACGAAGTTAAGGTCTTGCTCTTCCAGGATTTCTCTGCTGAAACGTCCAGAAAACGAAGGGAACTCTCCCCAGTATGTGGGAAAATGATTAATGCAGGTTGGAAAGCCACCGTCATATATCCAGCTAAGCTAAAATTGTTGCTTGGGGGTCGCACTTTCCTCTTTGATTCAGTCCTAGAGGCAGAGAGGAAACTTGCGGAACATGGAATTAAATAACAACAAGTTAACATGACAATCTAATGGCCCAGCTGAACTAATAAAGATGACTGGCAAAACAATAAATTATAGGGCTTCCCAAACTTTTAAAACTGGGAAGCAGACTATCATAAGTTACTCTGGTTTTTTTTTTTTTTTTTTTCTCCCTCCCTTCTTCTTCTTCTTCTCTTCAATAAATTAATCAAAACAATATGAAAAACTCTATCAGATTTACCTCCTGGAATGTAGGAGGCATAACTTCCCCTATAAAACGCAAAACAATATTGACACATCTCAAAAAATTTAATACAACTATAGCCCTTCTACAGGAAACCCACTTAAACACTGTAGAGTCTATTAAGTTAAAATCTTCATGGGTAGCAGAAGTATTCTTTACACCATCTGTAAAGAGAAAGAATGGAGTGGCCATATTGCTAGGGAAAGAGTTAAAATATGAGGTAATGTTATCTATTAAAGACCCAGAAAGTAGATATCTAATCCTTAAATTAAAAATTGCTAATATGATATACACCATTTGCAATGTATACGCACCAAATATAATTGATACTAAATTCTGGGACATCCTACAAACCAAAATTTTGCAGGTGACAGAAGGACATCTAATCTTGACAGGTGACTTCAATATGGCACCTCAATACCCACTGGATAGGTTAAGACGAGGTATACATTGCAAAAAAACAAAGAAAGATAATCTAGAAACCAAAACATTCAAGTCTCTCTCTTATAATCTTGCTCTCAGAGATATTTGGAGATTACAGAATCCGGATGCTAGAGGATACACCTGTTACTCTAAAGCCTTCAAATCATTATCCAGGATTGACCTATTCTTAATAAATGATAGTTTATATAAATCTGGAGTAAAAGCCTCAGTATCCGAAATCTGTATCTCCGATCATGCCCCCATACAGTTAGATACTCTAAGTATAAATAATCAAGCACAAGCGAGAGGTTTTGTATATCCAAAATATTTAAATAAGAAAGTGAATTTTAGAAACTGGCTTAAATCTAAGCTAGAGGAGTATTTTCAGTTCAATACAGACTCAATTGATAATTTCTCGATAGTATGGGAAGCCGTAAAAGCAACATTAAGAGGGGAGATAATTGCTTACACTGCTAGATTTAAAAAAAAGATTAAGTTAAAAGAGAGGGAAGTTACAGCAGCGGTAACAAATGCATACAATAGATATTTAAATTCCCCCTCAAATGATAATTGGAAAAGATACATTGAAGTAAAGAAGGAACGTGACACATTTCTAATCTCGCATACAACACAATCAGAGTTAAAATATAGAGCACAGTTATATAAATTCGGTAACAAATCGGGTAAGCTATTAGCAAAATTAATAAAAAACTCTAAAGGCTCAACGGTAATTGAATCTATATCAGTTAACGAGAAAGTAACCACTCACCCGAAGAAATTTCCGAGTCTTTTTACAATTATTATAGAGCAATTTATTCCTGCTCCAACATGGAGATAGAATATCAGGGACATTTTTGGGAAGATATGTCTCTATTAAAGATTAGCCCTGAAATTAATCTCAAAATTAACTCCCCTATTTTAGAATCAGAAGTAAACCAAGCTATACAAGCATTAAAACTAGAGGCCCAGCTCCAGGCCCAGACTTCCTTCCAAATGAAATTTATAAAAATTTAGCATCAACTTTTCTCCCACACTTAACAAAACTATTCAACAATTTTTATAGGGAGAGCACCCAGATTCCCCCTAATTTTGTGGCGTCACAGACAATACTCATTCTCAAACCAGGTAAAGATAAAAATAAAAAAGAATCGTATAGACCAATCGCCCTCTTAAATACCGATTACAAATTATTCACCTCCATCCTAGCAAAAAGACTCCAAGAAGGACTAGCTGAAATTATACATAAGGATCAAGCAGGGTTTCTTTCTAACCGTAGCTCTGCAGCAAAAATCAGACAATTACTCTTGACCATTGATTATTTTAAAAACGCTGATAGCAATACTTTAAAAGATTACCCTGATGCAGCAATATTGGCTATTGATGCCGAAAAAGCATTTGATAGCGTTAATCATAACTACTTACTAGACTCCCTGCAGCAATTTGGGTTTAAGGGGAAATTCTTAAGTCTAATCAATAAATTATGCCTCCACTCATCTACAAGGTTAATTATTAATGGCATAAAATCAAATATAATCAAACTAAATAGAGGCACCCGGCAGGGGTGCCCTCTATCACCTCTGCTTTTTAATATAGCAATTGAACCATTAGCCATTAAAATAAGGCAACAACTTGAGGGTATAAAAGTCCAAGGAAATGTAACGAAATTGGCATTATACGCAGATGATCTTTTGCTATATATCTCAAACACTTCCTCAAATATCCCAAAACTTATCAAGATAATTGAGGCATTTGGTAGAATCTCTGGGTATAAGGTCAATAAACTTAAATCCGAATTACTTTGGTTAAGAAAAACAGAACATTCCTTAACAGAAACCCCCTTTAAAACAGTGACAGACTCATTCAGATATCTTGGGATCAAGGTCTCTGTAGATCCTAGGGAGTGGTATTCCTTAAACATCTCCCCAATGCTTCTTCAGATCATTACACACATGAGGAGCTGGCAAAACTTACCCCTGTCCATATCAGGACGTGTCGCACTGTTTAAGATGGTACTTCTACCAAAAATGCTATATCTATTACAAAATCTCCCCATTCTTTTGAGATCATGCGACATCAAAAAATTTAATATGGCAGTTAGACACTTTATATGGCAATCTAAAAAACCAAGAATATCTCTCTCCAAATTATCACTCCATAAACAATATGCAGGCTTGGCATTCCCTGACCTACAAGCATATAACTTAGTTTTTCTTGCCCGAATTGTAATGGGATGGATTACAGAGACGGATCACTTTACAGATAATAAGTTAGAACATAATATGATCCACCCTTTCTCACCTATAGCACTGATACATTTACCTTACAACCTAATTCCCAAGCAGGTAAAGTTATTTAAATCCATATATACAATAATCCAAGCTTGGAAAAAAATTGGTAAACGGGTGGAATTGGATATACTAATTCCTAAACTCCAAATTTTTCTAGGGAACCCGGAATTTCAGGAAGGGATACAATCGCCCATCTTTAGGAACTGGCGTAGTAAGGGTCTTTATCTGGTATCACAATTTATTAACGTAGCAGCAAAAAATATCAAATCCTTTGAGGAACTAAAACAAGAATTTGAATTAAATAATCAGGATTTCTTTGCATACCTGCAAGCCAGACACTATACTCAACAGTTAGTAAGAAACTTCTCGTGGAATTGGACATGGAAATCATTAGATAACTGGTCAATTTTGGTCAAGGCAGGCCATCTCTCCATATCTACATGGTACTCAGTCTTGACATCATATA
The DNA here is from genome assembly GCF_027579735.1 of Bombina bombina. Taxonomy (NCBI): domain Eukaryota; kingdom Metazoa; phylum Chordata; class Amphibia; order Anura; family Bombinatoridae; genus Bombina; species Bombina bombina. The sequence continues at coordinate 240,383,443 of NC_069500.1, read as the reverse complement.
GGGGGGAGGCTAATCTTGAATATATAGCTCAGAAATGGATCTCCCTTACCCTAGATAACACGATTCAGAGCCTACAAATAGCACGATCCCTATCAATATTATTTAGTACAACATTAGCAGAAACATGGAGAGAATCACATATCAAATTGATATATCATACATATTATACTCCAGAAAAAGGATTTAGATGGCACAATAAAAATTTTTATAGTTGCCCAAAATGCAATTACTTAGCTGCAAACTTAATCCACATGATATGGGGATGTCCCAAAATACAGCAATTTTGGTTGAAACTACAACATTGGCTATTAAGAACACTTAAGGTATCTCCCTTTATATTTTCTTTAAACATTATTCTTTTCCTAATGCAGGAGAAGTTACCCTTAAAAGAACTCAAGATAATTAATCTAGCCATATTAGCAGCTAGAAACTTAATTTTTAGAAAATGGAAAAATAATTTCTCCCCAACAATCTCGGAAGTCAAAAATTATCTCAAAAAACAATACATAATCGAGCAGTTAATAACAGATTTAAACTCTGATCAAGAAATAACACTTTTTTTTAACAAGTGGTCAAAATTTATTAAAATATTTCCTCCTAACGAAATAGATCAATTGATCTTTCCATTTAGAAACTCGGAAATAGTTTAACTAGATATTTGGTAGGAGGTTGGGAGAAGGAGAGGGGTAGGATATTTTATTATGATTTTTTTTTTTTTTTCCTTTTCTCTCTCTCTTCCCCCTTCTTTAAATATATACAGATATACATAGGTATATATATACCATGATTGTCTGCATCAATAAGTTTTCTTTTCTTTAAGCGCAATAAAATAGAAGAAAATATTATTTCTTTAATGTAACAGAAATGATTATACAAATGTCTGTAGCAGGAAAAGAGACATGATGTTCTTTAATTCATCAATTCAGGTACAGCGTATTTTTTCATGCTACATAATAAGCTTATACATATGTTTAGCATATTCATAGTTAGGAAAAATATTAGAAAATATGAGGTTAAGTATAGCTTTTATATGTCTGGAGTTATCTTTCTTTTTCTATTTTTTATGGCGAGGCTCTAGACATGATCTTGTATTCTCAACGAAGTGTATGTTGTGATTCCCCCTAACTCTGTTTATATATGATTTGACATGTTTCATTTACGATGTACCTTGTCTTTAACCTCAATAAAAAGTATTAAAAAAAAATACAATATAAAATGTCACAAATGTGACCGTAACAATGGATAAACAAGCAACTAGTTTCTCAGATCTCTGTCTGTTTCCTCAGGCTTCTATAAGCACAACAGAGTGCTGCTTTACTTGTGAGTATAAAATCTGTATTCACCTTTTTTTACATTTGTCCAAACTGTATCACACGAGGAGGCGCCCTTGTCTTTGTGATTTTCTTTGCACAGAGAGAGTAATTACCAATTTGTTGCTCTTCCTTTTGGCCTAGCGACAGCTCCAAGAATCTTTTCAAAAGGTTCTAGGTGCCCTACTCTCTGTAATCAGAGAGCGGGGTATTGCGGTGTTTCCTTATTTGGACGATATCTTGGTACTCGCTCAGTCTTTATGTTCTGCAGAATCTCACACGAATCAACTAGTGTTGTTTCTTTGAAGACATGGTTGGAGGATCAATTTACCAAAAAGTTCTTTGATTCCTCACACAAGGGTAACCTTTTTAGGTTTACAGATAGATTCAGTGTCCATGACTTTGTCTCTAACAGACAAGAGACGTTTGAAATTGGTTGCAGCCTGTCGGAACCTTCAGTCTCAGTCATTCCCTTCAGTAGCTATGTGCATGGAAGTTTTAGGTCTCATAACTGCAGCATCGGACGCAATCCCCTTTGCTTGTTTTCATATGAAACCTCTCCAGCTTTTTATGCTGAACCAATGGTGCAGGGATTATACAAGGATATCACAATTAATATCCTTAAATCCCAATGTTCGACTTTCTCTGACTTGGTGGTTAGATCACCATCGTATAATTTTAGGGGCCTCTTTCATCCGTCCAACCTGGACTTTGATCACAACAGATGCGTGTCTTTCAGGTTGGGGAGCTGTTTGTGGATCTCTGACAGCACAAGGAGTTTGGAAATCTCAAGAGGCGAGATTCTCGTGGCACTTCAATTTTGGTCTCTGTTGAAGAGAGAACCGTTCATTTGTTTTCAGACAGACAATGTCACAACTGTGGCATATGTCAATCATCAGGGTGGGACTCACAGTCCTCAAGCTAAGACAGAAGTATCTCCGATACTTGTTTGGGCGGAATCCAGCTCCTGTCTAATTTCTGCGGTTCATATCCCAGGTATAGTCAATTGGGAAGCGGATTACCTCAGTCGTCAGACTTTACATCCGGGAGAATGGTCTCTCCACCCAGATGTGTTTTCTCAAATTGTTCAGATGTGGGGGTTTCCAGAAATAGATTTGATGGCATCTCATCTAAACAAAAAACTTTCCAGGTACCTGTCCAGGGATCCTCAGGAGGAAGCAGTAGATGCATTGACACGTCCTTGGTGTTATCAACCTGCTTATATTTTACCGCCTCTAGTTCTTCTTCCAAGAGTGATCTCCAAGATCATCATGGAGCAATCGTTTGTGCTGCTGGTAGCTCCAGCATGGCCTCACATGTTTTGGTATGTGGATCTTGTCCGGGTGTCCAGTTGCCAACCTTGGCCACTTCCACTAAGGTCAGACCTTCTATCTCAAGGCCCGTTTTTCCATCAGGAGCTCAAATCATTAAATTTGAAGGTATGGAGATTGAACGCTTAGTGCTTAGTCATAGAGGTTTCTCTGACTCAGTGATTAATACTATGTTGCAGGCTCGTAAATCTGTTTCTAGAAAGATTTATTATCGAGTTTGGAAGACTTACATTTCATGGTGTTCTTCTCATAAATTCTCTTGGCATTCTTTTAGAATTCCTAGAATTTTACAGTTTCTTCAGGATGGTTTGGATAAAGGTTTGTCTGCAAGTTCCTTGAAAGGACAAATCTCTGCTCTTTCTGTTTTATTTCACAGAAAGATTGCTAAACTTCCTGATATTCATTGTTTTGTGCAGGCTTTGGTTCGTATCAAGCCTGTCATTAAATCAATCTCTCCTCCTTGGAGTCTTAATTTAGTTTTGAAGGCTTTGCAGGCTCCTCCGTTTGAGCCTATGCATTCTTTAGACATTAAACTACTTTCTTGGAAAGTGTTGTTTCTTTTGGCCATCTCTTCTGCTAGAAGAGTTTCTGAATTATCCGCTCTCTCTTGTGAATCTCCTTTTCTGATTTTTCATCAGGATAAGGCAGTTTTGCGGACTTCATTTAAATTCTTACCTAAGGTTGTGAATTCTAACAACATTAATAGAGAAATTGTTGTCCCTTCCTTGTGTCTTAATCCTAACAATTCTTTGGAGAGATCCTTACATTCGTTAGGTGTGGTAAGAGCTTTGAAATGTTATGTTGAAGCTACTAAAGATTTCATGAAGACTTCTAGTCTATTTATTATATTTTCTGGTTCTAGGAAAGGTCAGAAGGCTTCTGCTGCTTTCTTGGCTTCGTGGTTGAAGTTTTTGATTCATCAAGCTTATTTGGAGTCGGGTCAAGCCTCAGAGAATTACAGCTCATTCTACTAGATCAGTCTCTACTTCGTGGGCTTTTAAGAATGAAGCTTCAGTTGATCAGATTTGTAAAGCAACAACTTGGTCTTCTTTGCATACTGTACATTTACTAAATTCTACCGTATTGATGTTTTTGCTTCTTCAGAAGCAGTTTTTGGTAGAAAAGTTCTTCAGGCAGCTGTTTCAGTTTGATTCTTCTGCTTCTGATTTAAGTTTTTTCCTTTCATTTATGAGAATTAACTTATTTTTTGGGTTGTGGGTTAATTTTTTCAGCGGAAAATCGCTGTTTTTATTTTTATCCCGCCCTCTCTAGTAACTCTTGCGTGGAGTTCACATCTTGGGTATTGCTATCCCATACGTCACTAGCTCATGGACTCTTGTCAATTACATGAAAGAAAACATAATTTATGTAAGAACTTACCTGATAAATTCATTTCTTTCATATTGGCAAGAGTCCATGAGGCCCACCCTTTTTATGGTGGTTATGATTTTTTGTATAAAGCACAATTATTTCCAAATTCCTTTGTTGATGCTTTTTACTCCTTTCTTTATCACCCCACTACTTGGCTATTCGTTAAACTGAATTGTGGGTGTGGTGAGGGGTGTATTTATAGGCATTTTGAGGTTTGGGAAACTTTGCCCCTCCTGGTAGGATTGTATATCCCATACGTCACTAGCTCATGGACTCTTGCTAATATGAAAGAAATTAATTTATCAGGTAAGTTCTTACATAAATTATGTTTTTTTGTCCTTGACCTCTCCTGATTCTTCAAATTTCTTTATAACAGCTTGAATATCACATCTTGAGTATCCAGTTTGTTTGCTGATTTCCCTTTGAGAGTGGCCTTGCTGATGCAAAAGTATGATTCTATGTCAGTAAAATTCTGTGATCTTGGGTATTTTAAATGGAATGATGTGATTGAAAGGTTGTCTTATTAACAAGTTTCCAGTAAATTAAACTCCTACAACAGGTGTATGTAATTCTCAAGCATGTCTTGCTCAAACATGGTGTTAATAGACCTTTTTCACAACAGTAATTTTGACATGAAATAGTAGGACAAATACAGGTGTTAGCAATGACATTAATTAGGGTTCCAATTTATTTAGGTTTATGAGAGCCAGTTTCCTGCTATTGCTCAAGTGTATAGGTAGGTCACACTAAATACTTGCCACGTTAGCCTATATAAGCTGTTTATCAGATTTGTTCTGTTTTTTAATGCTGCATACAAATATCCTGTATTTTCTGGTTGTATTCTAATAAAGAGACTTAGAAATAATTATATATGGTCAATATACCATTGCTAAAACAACAAAAGACAGTACTGTGTATATGTGTATATATGTTTGTGTGTATGTATATATATATATATATATATATATATATATATATATATGTATGTATATGTATGTATATAAATATATATATAATGTGTGTGTGTATATTTGTTTTTGTGTGTTTGCGTGTGTGCACATACATACAAATACTATATCCCTTTAAAACATGTTTAAGACTTTTATTTCAATAGTAATGTTATATTTTACATTTCATATAACACTTTTACAAGTGTTTTGTTATACTTTTCTTGTAGCCCTAACACTTTATTTCTGGTCTCAAGTAAATTTTTTTGTGATTTTATGTGTTTTGCTCTTGAAAGCAACACATTACTCACAACTTCTAATATGAACGATGTTTAGCGCAGCCACAATAAACATTCTCTGGTAATTCTCTTACCATTGACATGCATCACCTGATTTTGCGCTATTCTGAGCATGGGCCCGCAATATTGATAGCGCACCCTGCACTAAATATATTAAACGGTTGATGCATCAGTAATCTTGAATGTTTCCTGCAATGTCAAAAGGATACTGCTGCAAATGCTAAGGTAAAAAAAATAGAAAAAAAGCTATCCTTGGTTAAAGGGTCTCTCAAGTCAAAATTAAACCTTCATGATTCAGACAGACAAACAAGTTTCCCCTTTTACGTCCATTAATAAAATGTGCACAGTCTTTTTATGTTTACATTGAACATGTGTAAGACTTCACAGAATATATGTGTATGCATTTGTGATTGGCTGATGGCTGTCACATGATATAGGAGGAGTGGAAATATAAGCAGATCAGATTAATGGCACCACTGTTTAGAAACGTGATTGTGTTCATAAATAAATTATACTAATTGTGTTTAACCGAGTGAATATTATCAGTAGCTGATTATCTGGTTTCTATTCTCCTCAGGAAAACCCGTCAGCTACTGGAGAAAGTGGTTTATCAAACCAACTGCAGTGACACAGTTGCTTCCGTTGCCCGCTGGTATCTCCTGAGGCACTTACATGCCAAAAATGATGATGAATTAATTGATGTAAGGCACCACTCTTTTTTTTTTTGTACATTACTAAAATGTTGCTTTTATCAAAACATCTATTACAGCTGTCACTGTAACATCATGCTCAGACATTCTCAGACATTTTTTTCATGGAACTTGACAACTGTTCAATACAAATTGCTCTTGTTTAGTCACAGAAAAGTTCAATCCCTTTTTACATTCTGTCATTAAGAGATTTCTTGAGCATTAATGGAATTCAATTAACAGTTTAAAGTGAACTAATTAGTTTGTTTTACAGAAGCTGCAGTGTTAGAATGCAAGTTTCTAACCCCTTGACTGCCATTGTGTGTTGAAATGCGTTGCTACACAATATTGCAGACCTCTTGAGATTTAATGCCTCAGAATTGTGCCCAACTGCTTTGAAAACTGTCAAGCCTGTAGCTCCAGTGCACTAATATAATATGCTGCTAGCATGCAGGGGGCCTTATGCAGTAAAAGCCATGTCTGTATTTTATTTGTTTATGTCTGGTTGTAATATGTACATCATCAACCACAGGATATAGATCTAGCTTGTCAAGGCCTCGGGACAATCCAATGTATGGGCCTTCACATCTACATACAGTTCCTTTTGTTTCTGAACCAAGGAAGCTAATTGTACAAGATGGACCAATAACAAATACTTGTATAAAGCATTCCTCATTTTATATATATCCAAAAAAGATGAGAAAAAAACTCCACAGCCACTGTGACAATAGTGACATTCAATCTGTCATTATGTAGCCCATTTGTTTGTTCCCCCACAGAAAACCAACAGTCACATCTTTTACTTCAAATACCCCTCATGCCAGTGCAGCCCTTCTCTAGACTTTATCAGCATAGCAGGGACTGAAGAGTACAGCAATGGAAATTGTATATTGATAACTGTTTCAGCCTCATCATCACAGATCCCTGCTTGTTGCAAAGTGTAGCTGGTATAGAACATCCAAACCAGTCTCAATTTGTTATTGTGAGAATAAAAACTCATGCACTGTGACTATGTTGACATACACTGAATAGTCCATATGTACATACCCCACAGAAAACCTAGATTTTTTTATGATATTTTGTAAAAAAATGTTATCATTTATGCAGCTGTACTGTGTGATTACTTGATTTAGTCTCTTACATGACTTATATTATTGCTAATTAACAATATAAACATATCCCCATTTCTGTTTTACCACAGGTACTTCTCGCAAATGCAAGAAAAAATGAAGATATTAGAGTTCTTAACCTACACAGTCGCTTGTCTGAAGCCTAATAGCCTTCTACGTTCTCATGACATTAAAATGCTTCCCCAATTTTTTTAATAGCATCCTGCTCTCATGTATTTACCTAGCAGTAACTTGTGCATAGTTACATGTAGCTTTTTAAATACAGCACTGCTTTGAGACCCTGTGAATCTATTTGCTTTATGTTTCAGCAATAATCCACTGTTTCTTTCTAGGATACATACATATTTGTCCCAGTCCCGTAACCAGTAATGCCCCACAAAGAAAGAGATTTTTGTATTTTGTATCATATATAAAAAAATAAAGTTTTTTTTATATAAAGATACAACTCTACAGATTTGTTTCTCTCAGTAAATATCAGTTCAGTTCTCATAGTTGGCTGCCAAATGAGCACAACAGATATAGTAATTTATATTATTTCTGCCTGAATGCACAGTGTAGTACCTGGCACTGAACACTTGGAAATACACAACTCTGATAAAAAACAAACAATAAAACATTGGAAAATGTTTCGAAAATCAGATCTATGTTAGCAGATTTGTAGGCCAATGTTAGTATGGTACTGTTTTCCAAGAATGAGTAATGTTAGCTTTGCATCTAATTATCATTTTGTAAAAATAACTTTGTTTTATGGTTATAGGATGTAATGTTAATGAATTGAAATTGAATTTCTCCTCAACAACAAAAATATAAATTGCAAACTTAAGCAATTACAATGTTGTGTCTTCTTTTTTGCTTTGTTTTTTTGTGCACATTCATTGCCTAAAGAAACAGAGATATACAATAAATAATATATAATCATTTTTGTCAATAACCTGCTGGGTGAACATGTAAACACATTTATATATTTTTTTTTTTTTATTAGATTTTGCATTATTTTAAAAGAGTTGCTGAAATCCTTTTTACATTTTGTTCCAGTAGCTCAACTATGCTATCATTCATAACTGCAGTTATCACAAAATTAGATTAAAGTACTTCACTATATGAGCAAACAATCGGCTAGATTTAGAGTTCTGCGGCCAAAGGGGTGTGTTAGCTACGCATGCTTTTTTTCTCCCGCACCTTTTAAATACCGCTGGTATTTAGAGTTCACAGAATGGCTGCGTTAGGCTCCAAAAAGGGAGCGTACAGGCATATTTACCGCCACTGCAACTCTAGATACCAGCGTTGCTTACGGACGCGGCCAGCTTCAAAAACGTGCTCGTCCACGATTCCTCCATAGAAAAGAATGGGGCTGTTTGAGCTGAAAAAAAACCTAACACCTGCAAAAAAGCAGCGTTCAGCTCCTAACGCAGCCCCATTGTTTGCTATGCGGAAACACCTCCTAAGCCTGCACCTAACACCCTAACATGAACCCCGAGTCTAAACACCCCTAACCTTACACTTATTAACCCCTAATCTGCCGCCCCCGCTATCGCTGACCCCTGCATATTATTATTAACCCCTAATCTGCTGCGCCTAACACCGCCGACCCCTATATTATATTTATTAACCCCTAATCTGCCCAACTCAACGTTGCCTCCACCTGCCTACACTTATTAACCCCTAATCTGCCGAGCGGACCGCACCGCTACTATAATAAAGTTATTAACCCCTAATCCGCCTCACTCCCGCCTCAATAACCCTATAATAAATAGTATTAACCCCTAATCTGCCCTCCCTAACATCGCCGACACCTAACTTCAATTATTAACCCCTAATCTGCCGACCGAATCTCGCAGCTACTGTAATAAATGGATTAACCCCCTAAAGCTAAGTCTAACCCTAACACTAACACCCCCCTAAGTTAAATATAATTTAAATCTAACAAAATAAATTAACTCTTATTAAATAAATTATTCCTATTTAAAGCTAAATACTTATCTGTAAAATAAACCCTAATATAGCTACAATATAAATTTTAATTATATTATAGCTATTTTAGGATTTATATTTATTTTACAGGTAACTTTGTATTTATTTTAACCAGGTACAATAGCTATTAAATAGTTAAGAACTATTTAATAGCTAAAATAGTTAAAATTATTACAAAATTACCTGTAAAATAAATCCTAACCTAAGTTACAATTAAACCTAACACTACACTATCAATAAATTAATTAAATAAAACACCTACAATTACCTACAATTAAACCTAACACTACACTATCAATAAATTAATTAAATACAATATCTACAAATAAATACAATGAAATAAACTAACTAAAGTACAAAAAAATAAAAAAGAACTGTTACAAAAAATAAAAAAATATTTACAAACATTAGAAAAATATTACAACAATTTTAAACTTATTACACCTACTCTAAGCCCCCTAATAAAATAACAAAGCCTCCCAAAATAAAAAAAATGCCCTACCCTATTCTAAATTAAAAAAGTTCAAAGCTCTTTTACCTTACCAGCCCTGAACAGGGCCCTTTGCGGGGCATGCCCCAAAGAATTCAGCTCTTTTGCCTGTAAAAAAAACACATACAATACCCCCCCCCCAACATTACAACCCACCACCCACATACCCCTAATCTAACCCAAACACCCCTTAAATAAACCTAACACTAAGTCACTGAAGATCTTCCTACCTTATCTTCACCATGCCAGGTTCACCGATCTGTCCTCGGAAGTCTTGATCCAAGCCTCGGAAGTGTTGATCCAAGCCCAAGTGGGGGGCTGAAGAGTGACGTCCATCCTCGGGCTGAAGTCTGGATCCAAGCGGCGGCTGAAGAAATCCATCATCGGGCTGAAGTCGGAAGTCCATCATCGAGATGAAGTCTTCTATCAAGCAGCATCTTCAATCTTCTTTCTTCCGGAGTGGAGCGGAGCCATCTTCTTCCCAGCCGACGCGGATCCATCCTCTTCTAACGACGCCTACTAGACGAATGACGGTTCCTTTAAATGACGTCATCCAAGATGGCGTCCGTCGAATTCCGATTGGCTGATAGGATTCTATCAGCCAATCGGAATTAAGGTAGGAAAATTCTGATTGGCTGATGGAATCAGCCAATCAGATTGAGCTCGCATTCTATTGGCTGATCGGAACAGCCAATAGAATGCAAGCTCAATCTGATTGGCTGATCGGATCAGCCAATCAGATTGAACTTGAATCTGATTGGCTGATTCCATCAGCCAATCAGAATTTTCCTACCTTAATTCTGATTGGCTGATAGAATCCTATCAGCCAATCGGAATTCGACGGACGCCATCTTGGATGACGTCATTTAAAGGAACCGTCATTCGGCTAGTAGGCGTCGTTAGAAGAGGATGGATCCGCGTCGGCTGGGAAGAAGATGGCTCCGCTCCGGAAGAAAGAAGATTGAAGATGCTGCTTGATAGAAGACTTCATCCCAATGATGGACTTCCGACTTCAGCCCGATGATGGATTTCTTCAGCCGCCGCTTGGATCCAGACTTCAGCCCGAGGATGGACGTCACTCTTCAGCCCCCCGCTTGGGCTTGGATCAATACTTCCGAGGCTTGGATTAAGACTTCCGAGGACGGATCGGTGAACCTGGCATGGTGAAGATAAGGTAGGAAGATCTTCAGGGGCTTAGTGTTATGTTTATTTAAGGGGGGTTTGGGTTAGATTAGGGGTATGTGGGTGGTGGGTTGTAATGTTGGGGGGGGGTATTGTATGTGTTTTTTTTACAGACAAAAGAGCTGAATTCTTTGAGGCATGCCCCGCAAAGGGCCCTGTTCAGGGCTGGTAAGGTAAAAGAGCTTTGAACTTTTTTAATTTAGAATAGGGTAGGGCATTTTTTTATTTTTCGGGGCTTTGTTATTTTATTAGGGGGCTTAGAGTAGGTGTAATTAGTTTAAAATTGTTGTAATATTTTTCTAATGTTCGTATATATTTTTTTATTTTTTGTAACTTAGTTCTTTTTTATTTTTTGTACTTTAGTTAGTTTATTTAATTGTATTTATTTGTAGGTATTTTATTTAATTAATTTATTGATAGTGTAGTGTTAGGTTTAATTGTAGATAATTGTAGGTATTTTATTTAATTAATTTATTGATAGTGTAGTTTTAGGTTTAATTGTAACTTAGGTTAGGATTTATTTTACAGGTAATTTTGTAATTATTTTAACTAGGTAACTATTAAATAGTTCTTAACTATTTAATAGCTATTGTACCTGGTTAAAATAAATACAAAGTTGCCTGTAAAATAAATATTAATCCTAAAATAGCTACAATATAATTATTATTTATATTGTAGCTATATTAAGGTTTATTTTACAGGTAAGTATTTAGATTTAAATAGGAATTATTTATTTAATAAGAGTTAATTTATTTCGTTAGAATAAAATTATATTTAACTTAGGGGGGTGTTAGGGTTAGGGTTAGAATTAGCTTTAGGGGTTAAAAAATTTATTAGAGTAGCGGTGAGCTCCGATCAGCAGATTAGGGGTTAATACTTGAAGTTAGGTGTCGGCGATGTTAGGGAGGGCAGATTAGGGGTTAATACTATTTATTATAGGGTTATTGAGGCGGGAGTGAGGCGGATTAGGGGTTAATAACTTTATTATAGTAGCGGTGCAGTCCGCTCGGCAGATTAGGGGTTAATAAGTGTAGGCAGGTGGAGGCGACGTTGAGCGGGGCAGATTAGGGGTTAATAAATATAATATAGGGGTCGGCGGTGTTAGGGGCAGCAGATTAGGGGTTCATAGGGATAATGTAGGTGGCAGCGGTGTGCGGTCGGCAGATTAGGGGTTAAAAAATTTTAATAGAGTGGCGGCGATGTGGGGGGACCTCGGTTTAGGGGTACATAGGTAGTTTATGGGTGTTAGTGTACTTTAGAGCACAGTAGTTAAGAGCTTTATAAACCGGCGTTAGCCCAGAAAGCTCTTAACTACTGTTTTTTTTCTGCGGCTGGAGTTTTGTTGTTAGATTTCTAACGCTCACTTCAGCCACGACTCTAAATACCGGCGTTAGAAAGATCCCATTGAAAAGATAGGATACGCAATTGACGTAAGGGGATCTGCGGTATGGAAAAGTCGCGGCTGCAAAGTGAGCATTAGACCCTTTCCTGACTGACTCCAAATACCAGAGGGCGGTAAAAACCAGCGTTAGGAGCCTCTAACACTGGTTTTGACGGCTACCGCCCAACTCTAAATCTAGCCGAATGTGTGGTTCTAATTTTTTGAGCAGTGACATTGACATTAAAATACATTATATGGTAAAGCATATGTGAACACCCATGCTAATTATTGACTTACGATGTTTTAGCTGCACTCATTGCTAACAGGTGCATAAAGTAAGGCTCATAGCCAGGAAATCTATGTAGACAAACATTGGGTTGTACTGAAGAGCTCAGTAACTTTAAATTTGGCACTTTCATAGGATGCCACATTAGCCACAAGTCAGTTTGTGAAATTTCTGTCCTTCTAGATCTGTCCCGGTCAACTGTATGTGCTGTTATTGGGAAGTGGAAGCGTCTAGAAGCAATGACAAGCCACAAAGTTGTAGACCACACAAAGTCACAGAGTGGGGCTGCTGAGTGCTGTAGTGATTAGCATGTAAAAAATGCCCATCTGTTGCATTACTGACAACAGATTTCCAAACTGCACCTGGAAGCAACATGAACTGTGTGTCAGGAGCTGTATAAAGTGGGTTTCCATGGCCGAGCAGCTGTACACAATCCTCACATCAACATGGGTAAAGCACACCATCACTGGACTCTGGAGTAGGGCAAACACGTTCTCTGGAGTGATGAATCATGCTTTGCTATTTGGCAATCTGATGAAGAATCTGCCAGTCTGATGCAAGATGTGGGAGAAGTCAGGAGAATTCTACCAACCGGAATGCATAGTGCCTATTGTAAAGTTCAGTGGAGGAGGGATAATGGTCTGGGGCTAGGCTATGTACCTAAGTCCCATTGAAAGGTCATCTTAATGCTACATGAAACAAATACATTTTAGACAATTGTGTGCTTTCAACTTTATGGCAAAAGTTTGGGGAAGGCCATTTCCTGTTCCAGCATGACTGTGCCCTGTGCACAAAGTGATGTCCATGAAAACATGGTTTGACAAGTTGTGGCAGATGCCAGGAGAACACTATCTACCGGAATGCATAGTGCCTACTGTAAAGTTTGGTGGAGGAGGGATAATGGTTTGGGGTAGTTTAGAATATGTAGCTGGCGCTCCAAAAATGGGGATGAACTAAATGTATATTGAATATGCGAACAGCTGTTTAAGATATGTATATAATCCAAGAATATATATTGTGCTAATACAAATATAAAATTACAATGATGGGATAATAAACATAATATTTTTATTTAAAAATATGTAAAAACCAAAATACTTTGGTGTCTGTTACCTGTTTAAAACAATTAACACAATATTAACCCATATAAAAGGGTAAATAAATATGAAGCACTTCAAATAAATATATATATATATATATATATATATATATATATATATATATGCTGTGTATATACACAGTATATATGTATACACCTCAAAGCTATGCTGACAGTTTAAAAAAAACACCTTGTAGCGGGAGGTGGAGCTGTGCAGAGTTCAGTATACTTTTGTAGCTACAAAGAATGTCACGTGATCTGAACACTGAAAAGTCTGATAGGCCTATTTACTCACGTGATATAGATTTGAATACTGTTGCCATTACAATGTTTCCAAATGTTGACCGTGCACTGGTGAATTAGCGATCTAGGTTGCCATGGAGACAGCAATCTTTAGCCACAGCTAACTTGAATAGTGCTGGTAGAAAATATGTGGTGATAATAGTGTCCAGCCTTTCTCCGTTTTGGTGATTCACAAATCGCAAGAAGCAAACTTGCCTCCTCTTTATCCCCAGACACTCCTTGGAGCCTCTCAACTTGCAGATTCTTTACTGGCCCTGTATTGGGGGCCGCTTTAACACTTGAGCTGCTAGACAGATGATCCCTCTTAGCAATAGGTGAATTCTTCCAAACCTGTCTCCACCGTGCCCTTAGACACTCCCAGGATATCAACAGGTATATACCGGTATTTTGGATCTTTCAATCTGTGCTTGCTCGGTATCCAGATATAGAGATGTGCTTAACAAAGCTCCTTAAAGACAGTCAGTTGATTCTACGCGTTTCACCCTCACAAGGGCTTTATTAAGATTGGAGCAACCCATTCCACAATTTTAATACTGAGATCATAGTGTTTCATATCACTTTAAAAAATTTTAAAAAATCAAAATCCTGATGATCTCAGTATTAAAATTGTGGAATAGGTTGCTCCAGACAGTTAGCACACTAACAGATTATTGAAGCTTAGACAAAGGAAAACTTTTTGGATTAAAACCCTAGACTGTCTGGAACCCAAAGGGTTAAATATAGAACTTGGCATTCAAGCCTTTCTATGAGATGACCCATTATATTAATTAGTATGATATATGAATTTTAGGTCACATTTTCCCTGCTTTTTACATCCGTTAATAATATATATACATTTTTTTACTATTTGAAATATTATAGTTTCTGTTTGAAATGTATTAATTCTCTCTATTCTATGTTTTTACATGCCATAAATAACATTTTTATTAATTTATATTTTTTATCATATGTATTAATGTATTGAATGAATTGAACTACACATATTTTAGCAATTTATTTTCTATGTATTTAATTAAGGTATTTAGAACTTTTTATATATATATTGACAGATTTACATTTTATATTGTCGCTTGTTAGCGCTTCGTTACCCTTCTTTTTAAAGTCACTTGGTTAACTACCAATGAATGCTGAATTTGATGGGGGCGTAATTCGTTGATCACCCTATATATGGGACTTAGAGCCTTCTAAGAATCATTCTTGAGAAAGTCCCGTCGATCAGGACGAAATGCGTAGAATTAATTAACTTTTCTGACCCTGTGAGGCTTCCGTAGATCCTTGTGTGTGTGTAAAAGGCATCTATTGGCTGTAGCCGAGGGTGTGTGCTATTCGAAACTCTCAGCGGGCTTTACGGATCTTACAGGGGTGAAGTGGCAACTTTGGATCAAAAACCAGATCTCTTTCACCAACACCTGCTACAAGAATCTACATTGGACTGAGCTCTGGGACACAAGCATCTTGACAGGAATCTGTACATTTTTTGTGGTGTGCTGTTTTATATCTTATATTTTGTGAATATTCATAATAGCGTGTGAGGCTAGTACATACTCTACATTGAATCGAGTCGGCGCTCTTCTTCTTTTTTCTATCCTTAGATTTCTTTTTGGGTTTTTTGGAACTACTCATATAAGAGGAGCAGCAGCAGGATTTTATAGTGTTTAATTAGTGAGCATTCAACAAGACTTACATTTGAACTTTTACCCAAGTACAATACATATTTCATTTTATTATCGGTATACTTAGAGACTAAGGCTTTAACCATTTGCCTATTTTGAGACCATCCTCTATTTGGATCCATTTTATTTAAAGCCATATATTCTATAATTTGATTTAATCATAATTATTTGTGCTTGATTGAAAGTTTACAGCGCTACTTGGTGTATTTTATACACTACATTGTCACTTGTATATACTGTTCAGCATAACTGTGCCCCTGTAAGCAAAGTGAGGTGCATGAAAACAAGTTTGGTGTAGAGGAACTAAAGTAGCCTGAACAGAGCCCTGACCTGAATTCTAATGAACACCTTTGGGATAAATTGGAACACCCATTGCAAGCCAGACATTTTCATAAAAAAATCTATGCTTACCTGATAAATGTATTTCTTTCGAGGGGGTGAGAGTCCACGGGTTCATTACTTCTGGAATTCATATGGAATTCAACTCCTGGTCACTAGGAGGAGACAAAGATTCCCAAAGAGTATTGTATCCCTCTCACCTCACTGACAAGCCAATCTTATGTATAGCCAAGTAAGGAGTAGAAGTAGAAAGGTAGCAAAGGACAGAACAGGGAAATGAGATGCAAAACTAGAACTGTGAGCAGAAATTAAATAAATGAAGCGGGCCTTGTGGACTCCAACCCTCCTTGAAAGAAATTAATTTATCAGGTAAGTATACATTTTGTTTTCTTTCGTAAGGTGGTGAGTCCACAAGTTCATTACCTCTGGGAAATAATAAAAGAAAAGAGAGGAGCGATGAATGCACGGATACAATTAAATCTAAATATAACTTATAGTAACGAAATCACATAAAGTAAATACAACGGTAATACATATGGTATCAATATAGAAAATAAATTAATGATATAAAATAAAAATAATAGATAAAAAAAATTAGTTTAAAAAGTCGGGACGTCTCCCGATAGTGAAAAGTGTTAAAGGAAATTTAACCAGAATCATATGATCTCTAGACACATATCAAAGCATATGTTCTTAACTTATAATCTCAGCAATATATAAAATAACCACCAGTTTTCGTAGAGACAAGTGCTGTGTGGCGTTTGTGCAACAAAGTCCCAAATATTCAATAACAGCCGTCTAAGGCAATATGTTATCAAACAACCACCAATATTAAAGGGGGCACGCGCTGTGTAGCGCATAAATAGCAATAAAGTCCAGAATATTCAATAAGGACCATCCGAGGTAAATACCTGTAACTCCAGAAAGTAAGCCAATGTCAGCAAAGTACTTGTATCTTCTGATAAAGTGAGTAAAGGTGCTTGTGTTGTAATTGGACTTGATAAAGGTGCTTGTGTTCTAAGACTTGATAAAGCCCAGTCCAGGGCAAAACACGTAGACACATAATACTGAGCAGGAATCCTCCTGTCATTACCTTGTTACTAACAGACTTGCTATAGACTTGCTAAGTCTGCATCGTACTGCAAGAAATTACTTTGTTTCTGAATTAGGAAACTGCTTGCTTACTCCTAAAGGGAACGTAAAGGGAAGGATCCCTAGAATACTTCAATAGAGACTGATCTATCATAAGAAGCTGTAGCGCTACAGTCATCTTTCTATCAGATTCACAGAACTGTTATACGTGATGGAACCCGGGTCACATGATACACACGCTGTAAACAGACGTGACCGGTTGTCCTCCTGGACGTGGATGGAGCCGCTGAGAGGAACCGCAAATACCAATTACAACACAAGCACCATTATTCACTTTATCAGAAGATACAGGTACTTTGCTGACATTGGCTTACTTTCTGGAGTTACAGGTATTTACCTCGGATGGTCCTTATTTAATATTCGGGACTTTATTGTTATTTATACGCTACACAGCACGTGCCCCCTTTAATATTGGTGGTTGTTTGATAACATATTGCCTTAGACGGCTCTTATTGAATATTTGGGACTTTGTTGCACAAACGCCACACAGAGCTTGTCTCGTATAAACTAGTGGTTATTTTATATATTGCTGAGATTATAAATTGAGAACATATGCTTTGACATGTGTCTAGAGATCATATGATCCTGGTTCTATAAAATTGATTCTGGTTAAATTTCCTTTAACACTTTTCACTATCGGGAGACGTCCCGACTTTTTAAACTATTTTTAAACTAATTTTTTGTATCTATTATTTTTTTATTTTTTAACATTAATTTATTTTCTATATTGATACGATATGCATTACCGTTGTATTTACGAATCTGTGATTTTGTTACTATATATTTAGATTAAATTGTATCCATGCATTCAGCGCTCCTCTCTTTTCTTTTATTGTGCATTCTAGTTTGAACTTGAGGGTTTAAACTGAGGTAGCAGGATATCATCTCTAGCGCTTTTTTCTATCTTTTAATCAACGTTAATTCTAGGAAATAATACGCAAGTTGTGGAGTCAATGAATAATGAGGGCGGTATAAAAAATTTAAAAATGCAAGCACCTAATTTCCAGACACTACAGCCTGGAGATAAGAATAGACTATAACATTGTTTAAAATCCTTTGTAGCTTGAAGATAAAACTTTAAAACTCTACATACAAAGTGGAAGCCACTCTTTTGAATTCTTAAGATTTGGACAGTAAGAAGGAACCATAATCCTGTACTGATGATGTCCAAGAAATTACCTTTGGTAAAAAAATCTAATTTGGTTGTTAAAACAGCCTTGTCTAGAATAAAAACTACATAAAGTGGATTACAAAAAAGAGCAGACAAATCAGAGTCTTCTGGCAGAAATAAAATCCCTAAATAGAAAAAAAACTTTCCAAGATAGAAACTTAATGTATAGGTTAAAATGGGGAAAACCGGCAAAACTGTTAACATTCAAATTAGATTCCAACTGGCTTTAGTTTGACTAAAGCTTGAACAAAATTCTAATCAGGAGGTTTAGCAAATTTCTATGGTATAGAATAGAAAGAGCTGAAATTTGGAAAGAATGCCAATTAAAGTTCTGTTTTTCCCTCCAAGAAAGAAAAGAACTCTCCATACTTTGTGACAGAAATTCCCAGTGACTGGTTTTCCTAACCCGCATAAAAGTATTATAACAGTGTCAGAAATACCTTGCTGTTTAAAACCATGCATTTAATCTCCATGCCATCAAGTTGAGAGATCATGAAAATAAAATAAATCTTATGATAGGAGATTGTTATGTAGAAGAATAGACCACTGAGGAGAGCTGGACATATGAACTAAATCTGTAAACCAAGTTCTGCAAGGCCAAGTTGGCACTATTACATTTACTGATGAAAGCTCCTGCTCTATTCAAGCTATCACTCTAGAAATTAGAACAGTATGAGAAAAAATGTGTGCCCGGCGAAAGAACCAAGGAGTTGTTAAAACATATACAAGCTCTGCATGAGGATCTATGTACCTTGCAAAATATTTAGGAAGCTTGTAGTTTAATCAAGAAGACCATTCTCCCACTTGATCACACCTGGAAAATTAATTGCAGAAATGATGCAGGAAATTATCTCTGTCCTTTGGGAAATTTTAGACACCACTTCCATCGGAAGAGAACTATAAGATCCTTCCTGATGATTGATATATGTCACTGCTGTGACACTGCCTGATCAAAAATGCAAGTAAGCCTTCTCCTTCAGCAGAGGCCAGTTCTGAATTGCCTTGAAGATTGCACGGAGCTCCAACACAATTATTGGAAACCTTGCCTCTTGTGGAAATCAAACTCCCTGCGCTCTCCCGGACGCCTGTAGTAAGTCACTTGCATCTGTTGTTGTTATTGTCCAGGATGGACTAAGAAAGGAAGCCCCCAGTAAAAAAAAAAATAGCTGGAGATTTATCCACCACAAAAGAGACCCTCTTGTTATAGAATCCTTGAATAAGCTGTTTGTAATATTTGCACATTTGAATCAGCAGGCAGAGATGAAGAGCTCTCTATGAAACTAAACAAACGGAATGGCATCTGATGCAGCAATCATTAGACCTAACTAACACTTACATAGAGTGAGCAACCATAGGATTCGCACGGGTTGCCTACAGTTTTAGCTTTTTCTAATCTGATAAGAAAAGACACATAGATACTGAGACTATAATGACTTCCAAGAAGGACACTCTGGATTGCCCTGAGCTGTGATTACAGACAACAGGGTTCCCAGAACCTTTGAGAAATTTCTGGGAGCAGTAGCCCGATCAAACAGTATAGCTACAAACTGGAAATGCTTGTCCTGAAAGGCAAATCTGAGAAGCTGATTGTTAGGGGTAATATGAACCTGATGGCAGCCATCTTGTTCCTTGCAGCCATCTTGTGATGATTAGTATCCATTTTGTAATGATTAGACTTTTATTATACTGGGTTATTATGTAGCGAGAACTATGTGCATGTTATGATAGTTTCCTTAGCCGGTTAGCCTTGTAGAAAGTCCCTGGCCGCACGCCCAGAAGAATGTTCTATCAATAAGATGGTCCAGCGACCTTGGTGTCTCTGCAGATGCATGGTTTATTATGACTATAGAATATTGTTTATGAGCTAGTGAATTTCCAGAATCACACTGTGTGTAACTCTGTATAACTGTGTAAGATGACGCGGTCCTAACGTGTCATCCCCTTAACCCTGTATGCTGTTATAAGAAAGGCTTGCACTGTGCAATAAACAGACTTGGCTTTCGATCATAATGCTGCGTGGTCTGAGTCATTCTAAGGGGCCCTTATCAGATAATCTACATATGCCTCAGGTGGTACACTGGCCCCGTGGCTTCGGCCTGACCTGACACTTACCCCCCTGGGAGGACACCTAACAATTTTGGCGTCAGTTTGTGGGATTCGCAGTGAGTAAGTATGAGTGCTTTTACCATGCTTTCCTTCTGTGAATCTGAACCTAAATTTAGTCTGGTAATAGGTGTTGATAATATATGATAAAGGGTTAAAGGGGTTCCTGTGGTTGAAGCACAGGTTTGCGGAGGTTATAGTCCTTCCGGCAGTTGTGATACCCCTCCAGACAGGTGTAGAGTCCTGTGCTGGGATACGGCAGGTATTGTGAGTCCTGTCTGTGATAAGCGCGCAAGAAATATATAATTGCCAGTTGACAGGAGGATATTTTAAGATAAGCTCCCCCGGGCAAAGGTGGCAGTGAGTGAGTCTCACGTATGTTAAAGTTTCCCATATTCATTCCCATAATAGAGTTTTGTTACCCACCTGAAGCTCATGTTGATATCTGATGCTTGCTTTGCTTTGTTTTGTTTGTGTTTTTTGATGCTGTGCGTAGAAAATATTAAGTGGCTATGCATGTTATTATTGTGGCTATTATTGTGTTGAGAAATGGGAACTGCTTATAGATAAGATTGCACAGAGAAAATTACATGTATAAGGTAAAAGAAAAGAAGAGTTAATAGTTTCTGCAAAAGACAGAAATATTTTTAAAACACTGTCAGTGAGTACTGCTGTGTGATAAATAGAGAAATCTCTGTGTTAAAGAATGTAGCAGGCAAAGAAGCCGCGCACATAGATTTAAAAAAAAAAAAAAAAAAGAGAGAAGAAACTGGTACAGCAGCTCTGTTTGTAAGACTTTTTTTGTTTGTTTGCAGTAAGGAAAATTTGTATATTGAGATGCATATTGTGTGATGGTCTGTAGGTTCTCACTGTGGTATGCGTGTAACAGATTTGCTTTGAACCAAAAACAGAATGTATTATTTGAAAATGATTGTCCCAAGCCGTGCAAAAATGGCCATTTTGCGGGGTTTCGGAAAAAAAAAATACATTTTGGACGTGGTGAAAAGTTAATCGTGTTTTTTTTATATATATATATATATATATATATATATATATATATGTATGTCGTACGCTATGAAATAGATGCTTTTCTGAGAAAGGAAAAAAGGGAGTGAATCTCTGGTATGCGAGATGAAATGAGCTTGTCTGTATTGCTGTAAAAATGTTTCTTTCTGTTTCCCTGCTGGGAAATCAGACGTTTTTAGAAGATATCTTGTAATGTTATTTTATAAACCTGTATTTTAAAGTCACCAGCATGTTTTAAGTATGTGGTATTCATATGCAGTTTTAGTTTTAAGTGATAATTGTTTTTCGGCATATAAAGATATGATATTGTTTTTGCAAGTGAAGTAACGGCTTTGAAAGTGGCTTTGAAAGTGCGAGGGTGTGTGTGATTTTTTGTCACGCTCTGGTAAATATGAAACTGTTTCTGGTATGATTAATGGGTTAACGTATGTTGTATTTGTAAGGTCTGTGCACAGAGTTGGTGCACCCAATGACATATAGTTATAAGCTGTAATTGAAAGTTTATTTAAAAGTGCGTCCGTTTTTGTTGCAAGTAAATTAATCTGCAGGTCATGCTACAGTACAGAGGTGAAATTTGTGTGGTAAATCATACAAGCAGCATAAATTATGGTTGGGATATACATATGAGATTTACATGATGAATGGTTAGTCCTTAAAGGGACAGTCCACTGTGACAAGGTGTTGCTATTAATGTATTGTCCATGACTTGTTATACAAGCTGCATACTATAACATATAGGAGAAATTGCATTTTCAAGTTTATTTGTATATATATGAAGTAGCTGGTTTTATGCTTTCAAAACACAGTTGATTGCAATGGGTTGAATTTTAGATAATAAGAATATCTCATTATCTTATATTTGTCTGTAAAATCAGAGCTCAGTGCGTAGACGGAGCAATAGAAAATTGTCATTTTCTTATTTAAAGGACCAGTGCAATAACACTTTATTAGTAGTTTGCTAAATATATTTTAAGAGACCTTTCTTTGTATATATTTATTTTAAATCTGCCGTTTAGATAGCAGATATTTCTTTTTGCAGCATAACTTAATTCTCTCTGTAATGCAAACTGAAGTGATAAGTTGTCTACAATTTTAGTGTAGGGATCCGTGAGACTAGCGGACAGAAAAGAAAAAAAAAGAGAAAAAACAGAGGAGTAAAAATATTTAAAGGGATACAGTCAAACTGATATAACATCTGTGAATTTAAGGGAATCTTTACATAAAAGACGATGAGGTTTACTGTAAGCCTAACACTAGTATATTTCACTGTGTTAACAGTTTCAATTAAAGATTATTTTTAGTTTGGGTAAAATGTCCCTTTAACTAGTCTGCATCCCACTGTGAGTGCGTTCTTATGCTGCTTATGCTTGTTTAGGCTATTTAATGAACGTCAGTATGCATTTATTATTATTAGGATCATTGGGAATAATTTAAAAGGGGAAATTGTATTAGTATTCTTTTGTAGAAAGCTTATTTTTTGTGTTATATATGGTTGTTATATTTGGCTGAACAACTGCAGAATGGTGAATATCAATTTATACACAATATTAAATCCAATAATTTTGTTGTGGTTAAACTAATTAGCATTTATCAAGTTTTAGTGTGAATTTTATATTTTTAAGCAGTAAACAGTGTTTCTCCTTTAAGTAAAAATGAAACTTTGAGCTTGCCTCACTATCCTTGAGAAGAATGATAACACTGTGCATGTTTTGCTTTTCTTTAAAAAAAAAAAAAAAAGTTTCTCTGTTTGGCTTTGTTGCAGAGAGAACGATTTGCACTTTACATTTAAAGCGGCAGTACTGGTGTTCTATGTTATAAAAAATGATAACTATAAATTGCTCACTACATAGAAACAAGTATTTATATTATATTCTGTCACAGAATATAGCTTAAAAATGATAATTTTATTTCTGTGGCTGTCAAACTGTATCTCACGGATATTTCAGAACTCTTTGTTATTTAAAATAACCCCCACTGTGTTCCATAAATAAATGAGATATTATTTAATGAAGTGATTTCAGTGACACTTTAAAATATATATAGTTATTTGGTTATTAACTAGTCTCCCACTATTATTGCATTGACTTTGATTGCTGCTTAACAGCTAAGCCGTGGTCTATAAGGTGTCTACAAATAAACACCCCTAAAACAAATGATGCACATTTTATCTGATTCTACTGCATTTATATAACTTGCTAATTTATCTGATCACAGTTTTAGTTTTATTTATATGGCTTACGTGTATTTTGTCTCTTGGTGTTGTAATGAGATTTATACAGCCTGTGATAAGAGGCAGCCCTCAAAGGCTTAAAAATTAGCATATGAGCCTACCTATGTTTGGTTTAATCTAGGCTGGTTAACATTAAAAGTCCTATCTGAATAATGAAATTTTCATTTATCCTACAATGTCCCTTTAACAGTGGCTACCGTGGTTATCTGATCGTTCCCAGATAAGCGCAATTTTATTTGTATAATCTGCAACTGAAGTTTCTTGCCGTGTTTGTACATAGTGGATGTTTTTAATTGTTTGTAGTGTTCTGAGAGTGTTACATTCCAGTAAATGTCAGAATATGTGTTGAATTTTAGGTTACTTGTGGTTGTTTGAAATTTGTGTCAGCAGCTAATGTTTTCTTTTGTGAAAGACAAGAACGATTGGTTTTCACTGTTTGTTTGTTATGTTTTTCTCTTTTGTGACTACGTGTGGAAGCGTGCTGTATGGACAGCATAGTGAATAGTGAAGTGTATTTCATTTTTGCTTGCTATTGAGAATTGTCTCTGCATGAGTGGAGTGCATGATTTGTCGTTTAGTTTCTTGTAATCTTGTGTTTGCGTGTCACACGAGATGATTCACGCAAACATGGGGGAAGTATTGATGAGTATCCTATTTGGTTCTTAACACTATATTTGTATTTGCAGGATGAGAGTATGCTGTATTCAGAGATTGAAACACACTAACTGAATTATTTTTGAGTTTCCATATTTAGGTCAAACTGTACAGGCAAAATTCCATAAGTGCACTCTTCAAAAGATTAAAGATTGAAAGCAAGTAAACCTTTAAAGAAAGAAAAGAAAAGATGAAAATGAAAGACCTTTTGTCAAGCTTGTTTTAACCACCATACTGCAGTAAAAAAAGTTGCTGAACTATCTTTGGATCCATTCTTTGCTTCGCATGCTGGTACCAGCCCCAGAACTGGACTCTGGGTAATCCATGACTGTTTCCTCTGATGTGTGTCTTCAGGACATAAAGACTATCCTTCTCTGGACTGTGCCTTACCGCTCGATATGGAGGACCTGTTATGCTGTTACAGGGTCAACCAATTAAATTAGGGGAGTATTGTTTTAACTCCATTCCTTATATTGCTTGTTTTGTATTCTCTTGTATTTGTTTTATTTTTATTGATCATATTGGGTATAAGACATCATATGCTTCATTGGTATTAGTGCACATTGTAGGTTATGTGCTTAACAAAGTAACCCTTTAGATAAAGGTAACTGTGAACTTCGCAGTATTGTACCCTATTGAATGGCCCACGGAGTATAAGAAAATATGTTTAAGGAAAATGCTGCAACATAGCATAATATTTTAGACCCTTCACCCTTTAGAACATAAGGAGGACACGTCTAAGCTAGAAGTTTATAGTAAATATACAGAGAAATGTTTGTTCAGGGAATAGCATAATTATAGTTTATGAAAGCAAATGTATTTTTCCCTTTTATTAATTAGTATGGTATCTGCAAAGTGAATTTGGTCATTCCTGATGTTTGTCAAAGAGAGTAATTCTTACCATAAAGATGTGTTTACCTTTAAAAGAACTTGTAGTTTTAAATGATGTTCTGTTTGTATGCTTTCCTCATACAGGAGGGTGAGAGAATTTAGGTTGGAGAATTATAAACATTATAGATAGCAGCCATCCAGAATAAAGCAACACGAGGTTCTTTTATTTTTAGAAGTTCAAAGTGACAGTTTAAAGAAATTCATTTATTTTTATTGTTTTCTTTTTTCCATTCTTACTACAGGGCAGGCCTTAGCATAAGTTTTAGCATAACCATTCAGGCCCTTGATGAAGTCTGACAGGTTTTCACTTGCGTAGTATTCAAGAAGTATCATTTAAAAGTGTATAGAGAAGTTGTAAATTATTCTCTGAGAAATGTCAATGTATTTAGTTTGTATTATATATCAACAATGTTTTGTTTGATTTTAAATGACATAGGATGAAAGTGACGTTTTATTTGGACATAATTGTGATTGTATTGCGGTGTGTACTCATCCTGTACTGTTTCTGTTTGCTTCCTAGACTCCCTGTGACTCGAGTGTTTGCTTGCCATGGGTATCCACTGGTTGCCTTGTCTACCCCATGAACAAACCATCAGATTTCCAGTATCTCCCTGCGGAAGAACCGTGGATAAGCACCCCTACTTCAAATGAATTGTTGGAGAATTGTATTATAGCAAAGTGTCAAGGTGCAGCACTCTCAAATGGACAAAGACTGTTCTTAAAGTGTTCAGAGGCCACCTAGAGACAGTTGTGCTGTTGCTATGTCATGCTTTACTGTGGAAAAGGAACTGTTGGACATATTGGGGGGTGCTAGCAATGCAGGTGGAGAGATAGAAGATGCAGCGTTGTTTGGGGGTAGATGGGGGGCTGGTTGGGTCTCTGTGCCGGTAGACCGGTAGTTTTGGGAAGGCTGGAAGATAGATGGAAGGTATTGGAGGGACTGTACCTACAGGGAGTGCAGAATTATTAGGCAAATGAGTATTTTGACCACATCATCCTCTTTATGCATGTTGTCTTACTCCAAGCTGTATAGGCTTGAAAGCCTACTACCAATTAAGCATATTAGGTGATGTGCATCTCTGTAATGAGAAGGGGTGTGGTCTAATGACATCAACACCCTATATCAGGTGTGCATAATTATTAGGCAACTTCCTTTCCTTTGGCAAAATGGGTCAAAAGAAGGACTTGACAGGCTCAGAAAAGTAAAAAATAGTGAGATATCTTGCAGAGGGATGCAGCACTCTTAAAATTGCAAAGCTTCTGAAGCGTGATCATCGAACAATCAAGCGTTTCATTCAAAATAGTCAACAGGGTCGCAAGAAGCGTGTGGAAAAACCAAGGCGCAAAATAACTGCCCATGAACTGAGAAAAGTCAAGCGTGCAGCTGCCAAGATGCCACTTGCCACCAGTTTGGCCATATTTCAGAGCTGCAACATCACTGGAGTGCCCAAAAGCACAAGGTGTGCAATACTCAGAGACATGGCCAAGGTAAGAAAGGCTGAAAGACGACCACCACTGAACAAGACACACAAGCTGAAACGTCAAGACTGGGCCAAGAAATATCTCAAGACTGATTTTTCTAAGGTTTTATGGACTGATGAAATGAGAGTGAGTCTTGATGGGCCAGATGGATGGGCCCGTGGCTGGATTGGTAAAGGGCAGAGAGCTCCAGTCCGACTCAGACGCCAGCAAGGTGGAGGTGGAGTACTGGTT
This sequence comes from Bombina bombina, assembly GCF_027579735.1. Classification (NCBI taxonomy): domain Eukaryota; kingdom Metazoa; phylum Chordata; class Amphibia; order Anura; family Bombinatoridae; genus Bombina; species Bombina bombina. The sequence goes on along the minus strand of NC_069500.1, from coordinate 240,356,702 downwards.
TGGGCTGGTATCATCAAAGATGAGCTTGTGGGGCCTTTTCGGGTTGAGGATGGAGTCAAGCTCAACTCCCAGTCCTACTGCCAGTTTCTGGAAGACACCTTCTTCAAGCAGTGGTACAGGAAGAAGTCTGCATCCTTCAAGAAAAACATGATTTTCATGCAGGACAATGCTCCATCACACGCGTCCAAGTACTCCACAGCGTGGCTGGCAAGAAAGGGTATAAAAGAAGAAAATCTAATGACATGGCCTCCTTGTTCACCTGATCTGAACCCCATTGAGAACCTGTGGTCCATCATCAAATGTGAGATTTACAAGGAGGGAAAACAGTACACCTCTCTGAACAGTGTCTGGGAGGCTGTGGTTGCTGCTGCACGCAATGTTGATGGTGAACAGATCAAAACACTGACAGAATCCATGGATGGCATGCTTTTGAGTGTCCTTGCAAAGAAAGGTGGCTATATTGGTCACTGATTTGTTTTTGTTTTGTTTTTGAATGTCAGAAATGTATATTTGTGAATGTTGAGATGTTATATTGGTTTCACTGGTAAAAATAAATAATTGAAATGGATATATATTTGTTTTTTGTTAAGTTGCCTAATAATTATGCACAGTAATAGTCGCCTGCACACACAGATATCCCCCTAAAATAGCTATAACTAAAAACAATCTAAAAACTACTTCCAAAACTATTCAGCTTTGATATTAATTAGTTTTTTGGGTTCATTGAGAACATGGTTGTTGTTCAATAATAAAATTAATCCTCAAAAATACAACTTGCCTAATAATTCTGCACTCCCTGTATATGCAGTGACAATTAGCCTATAAAAGTATATCACGACATGCGAATATTTTTCTCTTTAGTATTCTCACAGAGTTCTGTTACCATAATATAAGGCTTTACTAACTTTCTATGCCTGTCTATTTTTATGTTATTCTGTTAGAATAAAAGGATGGTATGTTAGGGGTAATATGAACTTGATGGCAGCCATCTTGTTCCTCGCAGCCATCTTGTGATGATTAGTATCCATTTTGTAATGATTAGACTTTTATTATACTGGGTTATTATGTAGCGAGAACTATGTGCATGTTATGATAGTTTCCTTAGCCGGTTAGCCTTGTAGAAAGTCCCTGGCCACACGCCCAGAAGAATGTTCTATCAATAAGATGGTCCAGCGACCTTGGTGTCTCTGCAGATGCATGGTTTATTATGACTATAGAATATTGTTTATGAGCTAGTGAATTTCCAGAATCACACTGTGTGTAACTCTGTATAACTGTGTAAGATGACGCGGTCCTAACGTGTCATCCCCTTAACCCTGTATGCTGTTATAAGAAAGGCTTGCACTGTGCAATAAACAGAATTGGCTTTCGATCATAATGCTGCGTGGTCTGAGTCATTCTAAGGGGCCCTTATCAGATAATCTACATATGCCTCAGGTGGTACACTGGCCCTGTGGCTTCGGCCTGACCTGACACTTACCCCCCTGGGAGGACACCTAACAATTTTGGCATCAGTTTGTGGGATTCGCAGTGAGTAAGTATGAGTGCTTTTACCATGCTTTCCTTCTGTGAATCTGAACCTAAATTTAGTCTGGTAATAGGTGTTGATAATATATGATAAAGGGTTAAAGGGGTTCCTGTGGTTGAAGCACAGGTTTGCGGAGGTTATAGTCCTTCCGGCAGTTGTGATACCCCTCCAGACAGGTGTAGAGTCCTGTGCTGGGATACGGCAGGTATTGTGAGTCCTGTCTGTGATAAGCGCGCAAGAAATATATGAATGCCAGTTGACAGGAGGATATTTTAAGATAAGCTCCCCCGGGCAAAGGTGGCAGTGAGTGAGTCTCACGTATGTTAAAGTTTCCCATATTCATTCCCATAATAGAGTTTTGTTACCCACCTGAAGCTCATGTTGATATCTGATGCTTGCTTTGCTTTGTTTTGTTTGTGTTTTTTGATGCTGTGCGTAGAAAATATTAAGTGGCTATGCATGTTATTATTGTGGCTATTATTGTGTTGAGAAATGGGAACTGCTTATAGATAAGATTGCACAGAGAAAATTACATGTATAAGGTAAAAGAAAAGAAGAGTTAATAGTTTCTGCAAAAGACAGAAATATTTTTAAAACACTGTCAGTGAGTACTGCTGTGTGATAAATAGAGAAATCTCTGTGTTAAAGAATGTAGCAGGCAAAGAAGCCGCGCACATAGATTTAAAAAAAAAAAAAAGAGAGAAGAAACTGGTACAGCAGCTCTGTTTGTAAGACTTTTTTTGTTTGTTTGCAGTAAGGAAAATTTGTATATTGAGATGCATAATGTGTGATGGTCTGTAGGTTCTCACTGTGGTATGCGTGTAACAGATTTGCTTTGAACCAAAAACAGAATGTATTATTTGAAAATGATTGTCCCAAGCCGTGCAAAAATGGCCATTTTGCGGGGTTTCGGAAAAAAAAAATACATTTTGGACGTGGTGAAAAGTTAATCGTGTTTTTTATATATATATATATATATATATATATATGTATGTCGTACGCTATGAAATAGATGCTTTTCTGAGAAAGGAAAAAAGGGAGTGAATCTCTGGTATGCGAGATGAAATGAGCTTGTCTGTATTGCTGTAAAAATGTTTCTTTCTGTTTCCCTGCTGGGAAATCAGACGTTTTTAGAAGATATCTTGTAATGTTATTTTATAAACCTGTATTTTAAAGTCACCAGCATGTTTTAAGTATGTGGTATTCATATGCAGTTTTAGTTTTAAGTGATAATTGTTTTTCGGCATATAAAGATATGATATTGTTTTTGCAAGTGAAGTAACGGCTTTGAAAGTGGCTTTGAAAGTGCGAGGGTGTGTGTGATTTTTTGTCACGCTCTGGTAAATATGAAACTGTTTCTGGTATGATTAATGGGTTAACGTATGTTGTATTTGTAAGGTCTGTGCACAGAGTTGGTGCACCCAATGACATATAGTTATAAGCTGTAATTGAAAGTTTATTTAAAAGTGCGTCCGTTTTTGTTGCAAGTAAATTAATCTGCAGGTCATGCTACAGTACAGAGGTGAAATTTGTGTGGTAAATCATACAAGCAGCATAAATTATGGTTGGGATATACATATGAGATTTACGTGATGAATGGTTAGTCCTTAAAGGGACAGTCCACTGTGACAAGGTGTTGCTTTTAATGTATTGTCCATGACTTGTTATACAAGCTGCATACTATAACATATAGGAGAAATTGCATTTTCAAGTTTATTTGTATATATATGAAGTAGCTGGTTTTATTCTTTCAAAACACAGTTGATTGCAATGGGTTGAATTTTAGATAATAAGAATATCTCATTATCTTATATTTGTCTGTAAAATCAGAGCTCAGTGCGTAGACGGAGCAATAGAAAATTGTCATTTTCTTATTTAAAGGACCAGTGCAATAACACTTTATTAGTAGTTTGCTAAATATATTTTAAGAGACCTTTCTTTGTATATATTTATTTTAAATCTGCCGTTTAGATAGCAGATATTTCTTTTTGCAGCATAACTTAATTCTCTCTGTAATGCAAACTGAAGTGATAAGTTGTCTACAATTTTAGTGTAGGGATCCGTGAGACTAGCGGACAGAAAAGAAAAAAAAAGAGAAAAAACAGAGGAGTAAAAATATTTAAAGGGATACAGTCAAACTGATATAACATCTGTGAATTTAAGGGAATCTTTACATAAAAGACGATGAGGTTTACTGTAAGCCTAACACTAGTATATTTCACTGTGTTAACAGTTTCAATTAAAGATTATTTTTAGTTTGGGTAAAATGTCCCTTTAACTAGTCTGCATCCCACTGTGAGTGCGTTCTTATGCTGCTTATGCTTGTTTAGGCTATTTAATGAACGTCAGTATGCATTTTTTATTATTAGGATCATTGGGAATAATTTAAAAGGGGAAATTGTATTAGTATTCTTTTGTAGAAAGCTTATTTTTTGTGTTATATATGGTTGTTATATTTGGCTGAACAACTGCAGAATGGTGAATATCAATTTATACACAATATTAAATCCAATAATTTTGTTGTGGTTAAACTAATTAGCATTTATCAAGTTTTAGTGTGAATTTTATATTTTTAAGCAGTAAACAGTGTTTCTCCTTTAAGTAAAAATGAAACTTTGAGCTTGCCTCACTATCCTTGAGAAGAATGATAACACTGTGCATGTTTTGCTTTTCTTTAAAAAAAAAAAAAAAAAAGTTTCTCTGTTTGGCTTTGTTGCAGAGAGAACGATTTGCACTATACATTTAAAGCGGCAGTACTGGTGTTCTATGTTATAAAAAATGATAACTATAAATTGCTCACTACAAAGAAACAAATATTTATATTATATTCTGTCACAGAATGTAGCTTAAAAATGATAATTTTATTTCTGTGGCTGTCAAACTGTATCTCACGGATATTTCAGAACTCTTTGTTATTTAAAATATCCCCCACTGTGTTCCATAAATAAATGAGATATTATTTAATGAAGTGATTTCAGTGACACTTTAAAATATATATAGTTATTTGGTTATTAACTAGTCTCCCACTATTATTGCAATGACTTTGATTGCTGCTTAACAGCTAAGCCGTGGTCTATAAGGTGTCTACAAATAAACACCCCTAAAACAAATGATGCACATTTTATCTGATTCTACTGCATTTATATAACTTGCTAATTTATCTGATCACAGTTTTAGTTTTATTTATATGGCTTACGTGTATTTTGTCTCTTGGTGTTGTAATGAGATTTATACAGCCTGTGATAAGAGGCAGCCCTCAAAGGCTTAAAAATTAGCATATGAGCCTACCTATGTTTGGTTTAATCTAGGCTGGTTAACATTAAAAGTCCTATCTGAATAATGAAATTTTCATTTATCCTACAATGTCCCTTTAACAGTGGCTACCGTGGTTATCTGATCGTTCCCAGATAAGCGCAATTTTATTTGTATAATCTGCAACTGAAGTTTCTTGCCTTGTTTGTACATAGTGGATGTTTTTAATTGTTTGTAGTGTTCTGAGAGTGTTGCATTCCAGTAAATGTCAGAATATGTGTTGAATTTTAGGTTACTTGTGGTTGTTTGAAATTTGTGTCAGCAGCTAATGTTTTCTTTTGTGAAAGACAAGAACGATTGGTTTTCACTGTTTGTTTGTTATGTTTTTCTCTTTTGTGACTACGTGTGGAAGCGTGCTGTATGGACAGCATAGTGAATAGTGAAGTGTATTTCATTTTTGCTTGCTATTGAGAATTGTCTCTGCATGAGTGGAGTGCATGATTTGTCGTTTAGTTTCTTGTTATCTTGTGTTTGCGTGTCACATGAGATGATTCACGCAAACATGGGGGAAGTATTGATGAGTATCCTATTTGGTTCTTAACACTATATTTGTATTTGCAGGATGAGAGTATGCTGTATTCAGGGATTGAAACACACTAACTGAATTATTTTTGAGTTTCCATATTTAGGTCAAATCTGTACAGGCAAAATTCCATAAGTGCACTCTTCAAAAGATTAAAGATTGAAAGCAAGTAAACCTTTAAAGAAAGAAAAGAAAAGATGAAAATGAAAGACCTTTTGTCAAGCTTGTTTTAACCACCATACTGCAGTAAAAAAAGTTGCTGAACTATCTTTGGATCCATTCTTTGCTTTGCATGCTGGTACCAGCCCCAGAACTGGACTCTGGGTAATCCATGACTGTTTCCTCTGATGTGTGTCTTCAGGACATAAAGACTATCCTTCTCTGGACTGTGCCTTACCGCTCGATATGGAGGACCTGTTATGCTGTTACAGGGTCAACCAATTAAATTAGGGGAGTATTGTTTTAACTCCATTCCTTATATTGCTTGTTTTGTATTCTCTTGTATTTGTTTTATTTTTATTGATCATATTGGGTATAAGACATCATATGCTTCATTGGTATTAGTGCACATTGTAGGTTATGTGCTTAACAAAGTAACCCTTTAGATAAAGGTAACTGTGAACTTCGCAGTATTGTACCCTATTGAATGGCCCACTGAGTATAAGAAAATATGTTTAAGGAAAATGCTGCAACATAGCATAATATTTTAGACCCTTCACCCTTTAGAACATAAGGAGGACACGTCTAAGCTAGAAGTTTATAGTAAATATACAGAGAAATGTTTGTTCAGGGAATAGCATAATTATAGTTTATGAAAGCAAATGTATTTTTCCCTTTTATTAATTAGTATGGTATCTGCAAAGTGAATTTGGTCATTCCTGATGTTTGTCAAAGAGAGTAATTCTTACCATAAAGATGTGTTTACCTTTAAAAGAACTTGTAGTTTTAAATGATGTTCTGTTTGTATGCTTTCCTCATACAGGAGGGTGAGAGAATTTAGGTTGGAGAATTATAAACATTATAGATAGCAGCCATCCAGAATAAAGCAACACAAGGCTCTTTTATTTTTAGAAGTTCAAAGTGACAGTGTAAAGAAATTCATTTATTTTTATTGTTTTCTTTTTTCCATTCTTACTACAGGGCAGGCCTTAGCATAAGTTTTAGCATAACCATTCAGGCCCTTGATGAAGTCTGACAGGTTTTCACTTGCGTAGTATTCAAGAAGTATCATTTAAAAGTGTATAGAGAAGTTGTAAATTATTCTCTGAGAAATGTCAATGTATTTAGTTTGTATTATATATCAACAATGTTTTGTTTGATTTTAAATGACATAGGATGAAAGTGACGTTTTATTTGGACATAATTGTGATTGCATTGCGGTGTGTACTCATCCTGTACTGTTTCTGTTTGCTTCCTAGACTCACTGTGACTCGAGTGTTTGCTCGCCATGGGTATCCACTGGTTGCCTTGTCTACCCCATGAACAAACCATCAGATTTCCAGTATCTCCCTGCGGAAGAACCGTGGATAAGCACCCCTACTTCAAATGAATTGTTGGAGAATTGTATTATAGCAAAGTGTCAAGGTGCAGCACTCTCAAATGGACAAAGACTGTTCTTAAAGTGTTCAGAGGCCACCTAGAGACAGTTGTGCTGTTGCTATGTCATGCTTTACTGTGGAAAAGGAACTGTTGGACATATTGGGGGGTGCTAGCAATGCAGGTGGAGAGATAGAAGATGCAGCGTTGTTTGGGGGAAGATGGGGGGCTGGTTAGGTCTCTGTGCCGGTAGACCGGTAGTTTTGGGAAGGCTGGAAGATAGATGGAAGGTATTGGAGGGACTGTACCTATATGCAGTGACAATTAGCCTATAAAAGTATATCACGACATGCGAATATTTTTCTCTTTAGTATTCTCACAGAGTTCTGTTACCATAATATAAGGCTTTACTAACTTTCTATGCCTGTCTATTTTTATGTTATTCTGTTAGAATAAAAGGATGGTATGTTAGGGGTAATATGAACCTGATGGCAGCCATCTTGTTCCTCGCAGCCATCTTGTGATGATTAGTATCCATTTTGTAATGATTAGACTTTTATTATACTGGGTTATTATGTAGCGAGAACTATGTGCATGTTATGATAGTTTCCTTAGCCGGTTAGCCTTGTAGAAAGTCCCTGGCCGCACGCCCAGAAGAATGTTCTATCAATAAGATGGTCTAGCGACCTTGGTGTCTCTGCAGATGCATGGTTTATTATGACTATAGAATATTGTTTATGAGCTAGTGAATTTCCAGAATCACACTGTGTGTAACTCTGTATAACTGTGTAAGATGACGTGGTCCTAACGTGTCATCCCCTTAACCCTGTATGCTGTTATAAGAAAGGCTTGCACTGTGCAATAAACAGAATTGGCTTTCGATCATAATGCTGCATGGTCTGAGTCATTCTAAGGGGCCCTTATCAGATAATCTACATATGCCTCAGGTGGTACACTGGCCCCGTGGCTTCGGCCTGACCTGACACTTACCCCCCTGGGAGGACACCTAACAATTTTTGCGTCAGTTTGTGGGATTCGCAGTGAGTAAGTATGAGTGCTTTTACCATGCTTTCCTTCTGTGAATCTGAACCTAAATTTAGTCTGGTAATAGGTGTTGATAATATATGATAAAGGGTTAAAGGGGTTCCTGTGGTTGAAGCACAGGTTTGCGGAGGTTATAGTCCTTCCGGCAGTTGTGATACCCCTCCAGACAGGTGTAGAGTCCTGTGCTGGGATACGGCAGGTATTGTGAGTCCTGTCTGTGATAAGCGCGCAAGAAATATATGAATGCCAGTTGACAGGAGGATATTTTAAGATAAGCTCCCCCGGGCAAAGGTGGCAGTGAGTGAGTCTCACTTATGTTAAAGTTTTCCATATTCATTCCCATAATAGAGTTTTGTTACCCACCTGAAGCTCATGTTGATATCTGATGCTTGCTTTGCTTTGTTTTGTTTGTGTTTTTTGATGCTGTGCGTAGAAAATATTAAGTGGCTATGCATGTTATTATTGTGGCTATTATTGTGTTGAGAAATGGGAACTGCTTATAGATAAGATTGCACAGAGAAAATTACATGTATAAGGTAAAAGAAAAGAAGAGTTAATAGTTTCTGCAAAAGACAGAAATATTTTTAAAACACTGTCAGTGAGTACTGCTGTGTGATAAATAGAGAAATCTCTGTGTTAAAGAATGTAGCAGGCAAAGAAGCCGCGCACATAGATTTAAAAAAAAAAAAAAGAGAGAAGAAACTGGTACAGCAGCTCTGTTTGTAAGACTTTTTTTGTTTGTTTGCAGTAAGGAAAATTTGTATATTGAGATGCATAATGTGTGATGGTCTGTAGGTTCTCACTGTGGTATGCGTGTAACAGATTTGCTTTGAACCAAAAACAGAATGTATTATTTGAAAATGATTGTCCCAAGCCGTGCAAAAATGGCCATTTTGCGGGGTTTCGGAAAAAAAAAATACATTTTGGACGTGGTGAAAAGTTAATCTAGTGTTTTTTTTTTATATATATATATATATATATATATATATATATATATATGTATGTCGTACGCTATGAAATAGATGCTTTTCTGAGAAAGGAAAAAAGGGAGTGAATCTCTGGTATGCGAGATGAAATGAGCTTGTCTGTATTGCTGTAAAAATGTTTCTTTCTGTTTCCCTGCTGGGAAATCAGACGTTTTTAGAAGATATCTTGTAATGTTATTTTATAAACCTGTATTTTAAAGTCACCAGCATGTTTTAAGTATGTGGTATTCATATGCAGTTTTAGTTTTAAGTGATAATTGTTTTTCGGCATGTAAAGATATGATATTGTTTTTGCAAGTGAAGTAACGGCTTTGAAAGTGGCTTTGAAAGTGCGAGGGTGTGTGTGATTTTTTGTCACGCTCTGGTAAATATGAAACTGTTTCTGGTATGATTAATGGGTTAACGTATGTTGTATTTGTAAGGTCTGTGCACAGAGTTGGTGCACCCAATGACATATAGTTATAAGCTGTAATTGAAAGTTTATTTAAAAGTGCGTCCGTTTTTGTTGCAAGTAAATTAATCTGCAGGTCATGCTACAGTACAGAGGTGAAATTTGTGTGGTAAATCATACAAGCAGCATAAATTATGGTTGGGATATACATATGAGATTTATGTGATGAATGGTTAGTCCTAAAAGGGACAGTCCACTGTGACAAGGTGTTGCTATTAATGTATTGTCCATGACTTGTTATACAAGCTGCATACTATAACATATAGGAGAAATTGCATTTTCAAGTTTATTTGTATATATATGAAGTAGCTGGTTTTATGCTTTCAAAACACAGTTGATTGCAATGGGTTGAATTTTAGATAATAAGAATATCTCATTATCTTATATTTGTCTGTAAAATCAGAGCTCAGTGCGTAGACGGAGCAATAGAAAATTGTCATTTTCTTATTTAAAGGACCAGTGCAATAACACTTTATTAGTAGTTTGCTAAATATATTTTAAGAGACCTTTCTTTGTATATATTTATTTTAAATCTGCCGTTTAGATAGCAGATATTTCTTTTTGCAGCATAACTTAATTCTCTCTGTAATGCAAACTGAAGTGATAAGTTGTCTACAATTTTAGTGTAGGGATCCGTGAGACTAGCGGACAGAAAAGAAAAAAAAGAGAAAAAACAGAGGAGTGAAAATATTTAAAGGGATACAGTCAAACTGATATAACATCTGTGAATTTAAGGGAATCTTTACATAAAAGACGATGAGGTTTACTGTAAGCCTAACACTAGTATATTTCACTGTGTTAACAGTTTCAATTAAAGATTATTTTTAGTTTGGGTAAAATGTCCCTTTAACTAGTCTGCATCCCACTGTGAGTGCGTTCTTATGCTGCTTATGCTTGTTTAGGCTATTTAATGAACGTCAGTATGCATTTTTTATTATTAGGATCATTGGGAATAATTTAAAAGGGGAAATTGTATTAGTATTCTTTTGTAGAAAGCTTATTTTTGTGTTATATATGGTTGTTATATTTGGCTGGACAACTGCAGAATGGTGAATATCAATTTATACACAATATTAAATCCAATAATTTTGTTGTGGTTAAACTAATTAGCATTTATCAAGTTTTAGTGTGAATTTTATATTTTTAAGCAGTAAACAGTGTTTCTCCTTTAAGTAAAAATGAAACTTTGAGCTTGCCTCACTATCTTTGAGAAGAATGATAACACTATGCATGTTTTGCTTTTCTTTAAAAAAAAAAAAAAAAAAAAAAAAAAAGTTTCTCTGTTTGGCTTTGTTGCAGAGAGAACGATTTGCACTTTACATTTAAAGCGGCAGTACTGGTGTTCTATGTTATAAAAAATGATAACTATAAATTGCTCACTACAAAGAAACAAGTATTTATATTATATTCTGTCACAGAATATAGCATAAAAATTATAATTTTATTTCTGTGGCTGTCAAACTGTATCTCACGGATATTTCAGAACTCTTTGTTATTTAAAATAACCCCCACTGTGTTCCATAAATAAATGAGATATTACTTAATGAAGTGATTTCAGTGACACTTTAAAATATATATAGTTATTTGGTTATTAACTTGTCTCCCACTATTATTGCAATGACTTTGATTGCTGCTTAACAGCTAAGCCGTGGTCTATAAGGTGTCTACAAATAAACACCCCTAAAACAAATGATGCACATTTTATCTGATTCTACTGCATTTATATAACTTGCTAATTTATCTGATCACAGTTTTAGTTTTATTTATATGGCTTACGTGTATTTTGTCTCTTGGTGTTGTAATGAGATTTATACAGCCTGTGATAAGAGACAGCCCTCAAAGGCTTAAAAATTAGCATATGTGCCTACCTATGTTTGGTTTAATCTAGGCTGGTTAACATTAAAAGTCCTATCTGAATAATGAAATTTTCATTTATCCTACAATTTTCCATTTAACAGTGGCTACTGTGGTTATCTGATCGTTCCCAGATAAGCGCAATTTTATTTGTATAATCTGCAACTGAAGTTTCTTGCCGTGTTTGTACATAGTGGATGTTTTTAATTGTTTGTAGTGTTCTGAGAGTGTTGCATTCCAGTAAATGTCAGAATATGTGTTGAATTTTAGGTTACT